>NW_015172037.1:631160-681071 GCF_001447785.1 Gekko japonicus | reverse complement strand
AAAGGAGAAAAAGAAAGGAGGAAAAGAGGAAAAGAAAGAAAGAGGGAAAGAAAGAAAGAAAGAAGAGAGAGAGAGAGAAGGAAAGAAGGAGGGAAAGAAAGTGCGGGGTGGGCGGGCAGGCTTTGGCGTGGGCCGGCAATGGAGGGGGGGAGGCTGGCAGCCTTCCAGTGGCCTGTGCACAGAGGCGCGGGCTGGCGATGGCGAGGGGGGGACGTGGGTGGCCTTCCAGCGGCCCCCACGTAGAGGCGCGGGCCGGCGATGGCGAGAGGGGGAGGCGCAGGTCCCTTTGCCTCAGGAGTCAGGTCTTTACCTGTGGAGCGCCCACCATCTGTCCCTCCTGATCTCCCTCCTTGTACCCGGCAATTGCGAGGGGCGGGGCTTGGTCATGTGCCTGCCCCCTCGGCTCCTCACTACCGGAGCGCCGCTCCGCTGTGCTCCAGCCCCAACTGACCCCTGCTTGCAACCAATGATGAGGAAGACTGCAGCTAAGTTAGAAATACTGCTATTGTCAGGTGCATGCTTCATTATGACTTCAACACAAGCATGCGACAAGTCAAATTTAAAATAAATAGCACACTAGTTCAGTCCTATTCTGATCTGTTAATTCTAAATACAGAAGCCAGCTTCCCATATATCTGTGGATAATCAAGAAATCATGATTTTTTGGGTAGAAAAGGTAACATTTGAACTTCTTGCTTGCTTTCCTCCTAGTATCTAAGGCTACAGCACATATTACATATTCTACTTCCAGATTTCCAAATCATGAGTTATAGAAACTTGAAATCAAACCAAGAGACTCTCAGGTACACTTTTGGCTGTGGTTTACTCTGCCAAAGTCCACTGTTTTTTCTTTAAATTATATAAAGGAACAAGTAATAATGGAAATAATCACTGTGTCATCTACGTGAAAGATGCATGCAATTCGTCTATATCCACAATGTATCTGCACCGCAATTAAATTATAATACATGACCAGCAAACTGGCAGGATCTGAATAAATTGGTGAAAATAGATGCATGTTAGTTATGTAGCCACATTATTACTGCAATAGGAAGTCTAATCCATGGAAGCAGCCTGGTCCTTTAAGTGTATTTGGGCAAAAATCTTCATACTTGCTGCCCAGCATAGTAAGTTCAAGAATACCGGCATGCACAAATTAAATTCCACATCAGTGAGAGAGCAGTTTCTTACTAACTGGGAATATCAGACTATGATACTTTTACAGGCCCCCCAACTTCTGCTTGCCACTGATCAAACCTCCAGGGAAGGCTTCCTTCAAGTTTAATATCCACATTTCTTTTCTTTGTGTGTATAGCTGCTTCTCCTCTAGAGAGACAGACCAGTGTGTGAGTACATTCTGTTAATACTTTCATTAGGTTTGGAACATCATAGATCTCTAGAAACGGCAGCAGGTAGAAGATGCATACAGAAGCACCAGAGACAAATTTCCCAAACCTTTTTAAAAAACCTCTCTAAGTTCTGCCTGGAAGCAAAATTCAACACATATCCTGACTTCAGATCAAAAAACTGGCCTTTGAGGCAGGTCTAGACTGACAAGAACAAGCTAGTCCTGACAGTTGCTTCTAAGCTGTTCCTTGAAGTCTGTTATAAAACCCCTTAATTCACAAGATATGGAAGCCCATAAAATATATATTTAATACTAAAGGCTGGCTTGCTGTTCATGTAATACACTGCAAAGTGATCTGATTCACCTTTGACTGTCAGAGCCCTTCTGCTACATCCCTTTATCTTCTCTGAACCGCATTTTGTTTTTTCTCTCTCTTATACCTCCATCCTTCTGCTTAGAAAGCACTCAAGAGTGTTTTTTAATCTCTAACCTGCTCGGTCAAGCTTTCTAGAGCTTTTTGACTGAGACATTCAAAAATGGGGGCCAGGATGCAAAGAACTGGGCAACTAGCTCCACGTGCCCAATGGAAACTTGGGCTATTGTTTTCCAAACACCTGTGTCCTAAGCCACCTGGCAAGACCTTTTTGAAACAGAAGGGACTTTCAAAAAGTGTTGTCATATAACAGAAGGAATCTTCTGCTCAAGTGAAAAAAAAATCCAATTGGGCATGCCTGAAATAGCAGATGCAGACTTCATTTGACCAAACATTGAGTTTGCTCCCCAGCTTCCCACTGCACTCAGCTCCAACCAGGTAAAGTCACTCTTTTGTCTTGGGAGTGCTCCAGTAGCCACAATTTATTCAAGCTGGAAAGAGCAGCTGCTCCAAGAGCGAAAAGCACATGCAGCCTGGTGAATCTGCCTACATGGACCTACTTGTAAGGTAAAAGCTGTCCTACAGGAAAACTCTCCAGCATATTGTTGATCCCGGTTTCTATTGTGAAGGAAAACTTCAGTTAGGGGGAGGAAAGTTTAGAAACTTGCCCCGACATTCCACCAGTGTAACAATCATTCTTCTCTAAAGTCAGTGAAGCCTGTAAGGTGTAAGAGGTATTCCTGTTGTTATAGACCAGTATGGCTCCTTCTTTTGACATTGTGTTGCTTACAATCTAAGGAATTGGGTCCAGGGCAAGGGGAGGAGAAAAGACTCTACAAACTCTCACCCCCAAGATTCTTCTCATGCTCTTTGCCTCCTCCCCTCTAACACTCAAATGTTTCTAACATTTTCTCCATTCTGGAGTGTCTTCAACTCCTCGTCAGGCTGTTTTTTGGTCTTCTTTTTTCATTTACTTAATTTGCAAATAGGGTTGCCAGGTCCCCCCTGGCCACCGATAGGGGATGGGGGGGATATGGTTGCCAGATCCAGGTGGGAAAACTCCTGGAGATTTGGGGGTGGTGCCTGGGGAGGACAGGGACCTCAGCGGGGCACAATGCCACAGAGTCCACCCTCCAAAGCATCCATTAACTCCGAGGGAACTGATCTCTGTAGTCTAGAGATAAGCTGTAATTCTGGGGGATTCCCAGGTCCCACCTGGAGGTTGGCATCCTTATTTACAAAGCATTATTTACCTTGGCCTCATTATGCTGCTTTTGTGATTGGTCTGGGGAGAGGAAGCAGCCAGTTTACTGTTATACAGACAGATTAATTCCACTGCTAGGCCACTGATTTTAGAGTTTGTGGCTAAGATGTCCAGGCAGAAAAGGGGACAGGGCTCCTCAAGTTGTAACAGTTGTGCAAAAAAGGAACTTTTGGCAAAGCACCTTTTTTATTCTTGAAGAAGTCTGGCAAGATAAGCTACATCTTCCAACACTCTTTAGTCCACACAACTATGGGCCAACTACAGAGTGCCCCTACCTCTCATCCAGTTAAGTCAGAGTGTTCCACACAGAGCTAAAACATCCTCCCTCTGTGGAGTGCTGGATGTAACCATTAAAAGTCAAAGAAAAGCTCACAAATAAGAGGGCATGCTGTGCTTTGCTTTTAGGACTTTCACTCAAAGCTTTAACTTCAGCCTTGGAAGCATAGAGCTGCTGTGATTCCTTTTGCTATCTTGTTAAGGAGTGGCTCTCCAGTTAGGAACGCAAGGTAGGGGGTTCATCGTCCATGGACACGGAAAAGGGTTGGTTATCTGATGAAGTGAATATTTACTAACTTTATTTTGATTCTGCAGTGTCACAATTCCTAAATCTGATCTTCGTTCTCCTTGCTGTCTCATCTTAATTCAGGAAGCAGGTTTTCCCTGACCTGGATGGCCCACGCTAGCCCAATCTCATCACATCTCAGAAGCTAAGCAGGGTCGGCCTTGGTTAGTATTTGGATGGGAGACCACCAAGGAATACCAGGGTCACTATGCATGGATGGACGGATGACATGCAGAAGAAAAATACAGGTTTGGATTGGCATGCATGCATGTAAAAATTCAGCAAATCTCCAATTACAGGGAATTATTTCACAGGACAGTCCGGGAAATAAATTTCTATGAAAGAGGAAATGTTCTGCATCCCCAAAACTGTCTTTAGGGAAGAAACAGAAGTGATGTGGGAGGTGTACAATCAGGTCTTTTCCCTGTTTTGAACTTGGAAGGGTCTGTGGCCCCCCTCAACTTTTAAAATTTATTTTGTTTACGTTATTTATAGTCCACCATTCTCACAGGGACTCAAGGTGCATGACACATAGTGAGTCAGTACAATCAACAAAATGGGACATTCAGTAACCAATATATTAGGGTTGTATAAATCTGGAACCAACCATAAAGAACTGAAGCACAGCAGAAGTATTAACATGACACATTAAGCAGTGTAAAAATTACAGTAAGCTATACACAGCAGTATAGACCACAGTCCCTAATAATTTATCCTAGTAAGTTTTAAAACCATTTTGCATAGTGCAACCCTATTTTGTTTGCTGTTGCTTTGACATCAAGTTGCAGCCAACGTAATGCAACTAACAGAAGTGGTTTGCCATTGCCTGTCTCTGTGTCTCGACCCTGGTTTCCTTGGTGGTCTACCCATCCAAATACCAACCAGGGCCGACCCTGCTTAGCTTCTGAGATGTGATGAGATTGGGCTAGCCTGGGCTATCCAGGTCAGGGAAAACCTGCTTCCTGCATTAAAGTTAGACAGCAAAGAGGACAATGACATTGGGGCAGCAGGGAATGCAGGACAGTAAAAAACAAGTTGGCTGAGATGACCCACTAATTCTTTTCCTTTTCATTTTAACTCCTCTCCCACATGTTTGGTGAGGAGCGGGTGTTTTTGAGACATGCAGTTACCTTGGCTCATTCTGGTTATTCGTTTAAGCACATCCTAACAGAAAGATGGCTCATGACATGTGTAGCATTTGAGTCATTTCCTGCAGGAGAGCACAGGAGCGGAGCTCCGGCAGTAAAGAGCCCAGGGGGTGGACACATGCAACAAGCCCCACCCCCTGCTCCCAGCAGCCCTCAGTCAGAGCAAGAAGCAGCCAGGTAAGCTGCAGAGCCCCCCCCCCGGCCCCCTGATCCAAAACAGTCCAGTGGCACCTTTAAGACCAGGTTTTATTCAGGTACAAGCTCTCCCTCCTCTGTGAGGACAGATTTGCACTTCCCGCCCCCAGCTATAAATCCAAAACAGTCCAGTGGAGCCTGAGCAGTGGGTGTTGCCTTCTGACACACTTCTGGTGATATCAGGAGGTGTGGCATATACAAATAAGTTATGCTAATGAGTTATGCTAATGAGCTCCTGCACCTCTTTTTCTACGAAAAGACCCTTGGTAGTATTTCAGATGTACTGCCATTGAAATTTTCCAAACAGTATAGTCAATACATAGGGCCTTGGTGGTTCTCATCAGAAGAAAAAGGCAGGGTATATAGTTTGATGATGATAATAATAATAATAACAACAACAATTGTAAATAGTGCACATTCATAGTTTACATTTTACAGATTCCATATTTTAGCTCGAAGATACACCTTTCCTTGCTAGAAACCTCCCTTTCTGTACAAAATATGTATCTGTCAGGAAAATGAGAAGTTAGACCCTGCGGGTTCCCAGGGTGAGTGTGCACAAGAACCAGACTGATGTTTATAAAATAATGTTTAGTTCATTCAAAAGTATGCAGAAGGAAAAAATTGTTATTGCCAACACATTTCTCAGGCATCATACAAAACAAAAACAACAGAGCTAGCTTCACTACGTAACACTTTTCCAAATTGCATTAGGTGGCACAAACTTTACAAGCTGCAAATAGGAAGGCTGCAAATCAGTGTCGGCTATGTCTCTAGCAATTGTGAAGCATATTGCAGGCCTATAGTCCATGAAAATCTCAGCTAGCTTCCCCACAGGCCACAACTGAATTATAGCTTTTTGCCCAGCATGTCAGGTGATGGCGATATTCAATCACAATGTGCCTCCAAGAGAAACTTCTGGAAGATGGCATCACCTCTCCCAACTTCCCCCCTCCCATCTCAGATCATAGGTTCCCATGAGAAACCAATTAACTGTCCTCCATCTTCAGCCTTGAGGATGATAAGGTGCCAGCAGGCCAGAGAGCCAATTAACAACACCTGCAGATCAGCCCAGGCCCAACACTGTTCCCATCAACCCTTTGGGGGAGGGGATGGTGGAGAAGGCGCTTTGGTTCACAGCATCCTACTCTTTCAGGCTGGCGGTAATAGTAACTAAACGTCTCTTCCCATCCAAATTCATGCACCTCAAAGTCCAGTTGTATGTAGGATTGACAGGTTCTAGGTTCTCGCCAGTGGAGGTAGGTGGGAGCTTTTTTGGAGTGGGGGGGCAGGGTGACGTCACTATGCACAATGTCCCCAATGTGACGATGACACACAAAAGTGACATTATCATGCCAGGGGCATTGCGTGGTGATGCTCTGGTATTTTGGGCATAGAGTTTCCCCCAAAATACCAGAGCGTCACTGCGTGATGCCCCTGTCATGATGATGTCACTTCTGCGTGATGTCATCACGTTGGGGGACATTGTGTTGGGTCATGGCTGATGGGGGCGGAGCTTCTCCCCACTGGCCAGCAGCAGGCAGGAGCCTGTGAAACTGGGGTATCCCCTGCTCCCACCTGGGGGCTGGCAACCCTAGCTGCATGACAGGAAATGAATGATGAATTCCCTAATATAAATCTGCTTTCTCTGCGGAAAACAACTAAGCACAGGGACAGCTGAGAAGAAGAAGAAGAAGAAGAAGAAGAAGAAGAAGAAGAAGAGTTTATAATAATGATGATGATAAGCTCCTGCCAACGAACTTTTCCAGCATCTCATCTTCAAAGTCAAGTATGCCAAGATCATGGGTTTTTTCCTTTGAAAATCATGACCATCTGTGCACTTGACACAGCTATAATGACTTCTTCCAGCAAGCCAGGATGATTTGCATTTCAAGGCATTCAACTCCCACTTCTCCATCACCTGCCCTTGCATACACAGAGGATCACCAAACCCCCCCCCCCAACTGTCTTGTGGCACCTTAAGAACTTAAAGCTCAAGCTTACAGGGCCAGAAAAAGTTAAATGTCAATAAATCTGTTAGCCTTGAAGTTGCCAAAGGAGATCCCTTCAGGCTGCTACTGCAACAGACTAACACAGCTATGCCACTGGAACTGACAGCTTCAAGGGGAGATGTCATTTTTGAAATTCAGTAGCTGCATTCCTACTCCTCCCTGTAGCAGAGTCTCTGCATGTCTTCAGCCACCATGAAGGAGTTAGTCCTTGCTGGCCTGGCTTTAAATACTTGCATTTTTCTTTATAAACAACATCTGAGTGTGGGACTGATTCATATCAGCACTGTGTTGCTGTGTGTGTGTGTGTGTGAGAGAGAGAGAACCTTTCTCCCTGTGGTTTCTTCCCAACATGAACTGGCACAAGAAATCTACTATTTGCCATGCTGGAGCAAACATATAGGCACTTTGTGTATCGCCTGTATCTTTGCCTGCAGCATATCCTGAAATAGTAGCGATTTAAGATTAGGAAAACCTAAAATATAGGTTTCATATCTCCAGTTTACAAAGAAGAAATACTTGGCTGATCCAAACATGAAACGCCTCATAAGAACATAAGAGAAGTCAATGTTGGATTAGGGCAATGGCCCATCCAGCCCAATACTCTGTCACACAGTAGCCAAAAATACCAGGTGCCATCAGGAGGTCCAGCAGTGGGGCCAGGACACTAGAAGACACTGTTGCCCCCCCCCAAGCATCAAGAATACAGAGTATCACTTGCCCCAGACCAACAGTTCCTATCTACACCTTGTGGCTAATAGTCACTGATGGACCTCTGCTCCATATGTTTATCCAATTCCCTCTTGAAGCTGTCCATGCTTGTAGCTGCCGCCACCTCCTGTGGCAGTGAATTTCTAATAATTCCTAGCATAGTGTTGGCCTTTTTTATTGCAGTCACACACTGTCTTGACATTTTCAGTGAGTTATCTACTACGACTCCAAGATATCTCTCTTGGTCAGTCTCTGGTTGCGGTCACACACACCAGAAAAAATGGGGGGGGGAGGCTCTTTCCTCCGGAGGAATTTGACCCGCAGTTGCATGATCACACCTCCCTCTGAAGCTGTGGGCACAGTCCGTCAGTGTGTGATCAGATGCAACTGTGGGTGAGTCAGGGTTTTTTGTGCCATTTTTTCTCCATGCGCTTAAACAAGGGATCAATGCATCGCACCTCCGCACTGAGCGCTCCTTATGGAATTTGCAATGATGTGCATGCTGCAAAGGGGGAAAAAACAATGGCACGGAGTTGAGATGGCCTGATCAGACCATCCCAACGCCATGAGAGTGCACTGGAGCAATCAGATATGGGAAAGTTCATCTGTGGCCCGTCGCAACCCATTTACTACCGGATTTTCTCTGGTGTCTTTTAACTCCGCTTCTGTGGTAGAGCAGAACAGGTTGTTGATGGCTGCAGGGTGCTTCCCAGATGTTGTTGTCTGATCGTGCTCTTTAAATCCGCCCGGCATTTGCACCTATGGTGGGTCGAATTGTGTGTATGATCGCAGCCTCTGCCAGTTCGGACCCCATCAACGTGTATTTATAGTTAGGATTTTTAGCCCCGATGTGCATCACTTTGCACTTGGCCACACTGAACCCCATTTGCCACATTGATGCCCACTCACCCATCCTTGACAGGTCCCTTTGGAGTGCCTCACAATCCTCCCTGGTTTTCACCACCCTGAACAATTTTTTGTCATCCGCAAGTTTAGCCACTTCACTGCTTACTCCCAACTCCAAATCATTAACCTCCAGCAGTTCCGTAGAGCCATTAAAACAGGACTGTTTCGCCAGGTGTTCCTATAAGAACTGATTACGCCGGTGGTGTCACACTAGAACTTTATCATAGGATGTATTAGCTGGGATTTTATGGAACTGTATTTTATATTTTGTAATTGTTGGCTTTAACCGAATGTTGGTTTTAAATTGCTTGTAAGCCGCCCTGAGCCGCTTCGGCGGGAAGGCGGGGTAGAAATTTAATAAATAAATAAATAAATACAATTAATTAATGAACAAGTTAAAAAACATCAGACCCAGTACTGATCCCTGCAGTACCCCACTGCTCACCACTCTTCACTGTGCAAATCGCCCATTTATATTCACTCTCTGTTTCCTATTAATTAGCCAGTTTTTGATCCACAAGAGGACTTGTCCTTTTATCCTGTGACAATTGAGCTTATTTAGTAGCCTTTGATGAGGAACGTTCTCAAAAGCTTTCTGGAAGTCAAGGTAAACAACATCTATTGGGTCCCCCTTGTCCACATGTTTGTTCACCCCCTTAAAGAACACTAACAGGTTAGTGAAACAAGATCTTCTCTTACAAAACCCATGCTGAGTCTTCCTCAATAGTTTTTGTTCATCAATGTGCCTACTAATTCTCTCCTTAATAGTTTCCACCAACATACCCGGTACTGATGTCAGACTGACTGGCCTGTAATTTCCCGGATCTCCTCTGGAATCCTTTGAAACGATGGGAGTGACATTGGCTACCTCCCAGTCCTCAGGAATGGAGGCAGATTTTAATGAAAGATTGCATATTTTTGTCAGGATACCCACAAGTTCACATTTGAGTTCTTTCAGAACTCTTGGATGTATGCCATCCGGGCCTGGTGATTTATCAGTGTTTAAAGTTGTCTAGCAGTTGTAGGACCTCCTCTCTCATCACCTCAATCTGACTCAGGTCTTTCAGCACCCCTCCCTTCTCATTCAGTTTGTCCCTAGCAACTACGAAACACCAACTCTGGCCTCTTTCAATACCACAAACACCCCCAATATTATAATATAAAAGTGCACAATATTAGTAAAATAATTAACATCCAAGCTACAAAATTTCATAAAAGGAATAAACCATGTAGGAAAGTGTATAATACATTGGAGAAATATGTTACTCTGCATAAAGGCAAGGAAAAAACCCCCAACAACAACAACAGCCAGGGCATAAGGCAAAAGCGATCAATCTAATTTATGCTCACCGTAATGCCTCTTCTTAACACTAGCATGGTGTAATGAGGCCAAAGCATAACTGAGGGCAGTATAAAACCTACTGAACTCCATTAAGTATTTAACAGATATTTGCATTCCAAACAAGCTTCCTTAATTACAAATTAAATTCTAAATGCAATACCTCTAATAACATCAAGTTGCTAGGTTGTAATAGCTTACATATTGAAACAACCCCTCGAGGGCAAATTCTGACACAGCCAGATTGCAAGTGACAGGCACAAGCCATTGATCTTGTAAACAATGAAAGCCACCGCTCAGCCAGCTTTCAAACTATCAGAGGTAGGGCTGCTTAAATCCCAGTCTACTCTTTTTTATGTGTGGTGATGGCTGGCCCACTGGGCAAATGCAACATGACATTTTTTTTCTCCCAGGACCACCAGAGCTCAGCAGTCTGTTTGGAGGAAACTGACAACGTCCTCCCCAGCAGCCACTACATCTGCTAATGCCACGTCTCCCAGCCACGTAGCTGATTATCTATTCCGCTCCAAGTACATGCACTTATTTGGAGATCAGAAGGACTGTAAGTTGTGTTTACTTTGGAAGCGTGCCACTTTCCCCCCCTTTGTCATCCCGTCTAAAGGCCTTAGAAGGGCGTTCTGTGTTTGGTACTCCCAGAAATGTTTAAAACTTAATTTTTTTAGGGGTGTAGTTTAGAGGGCTTTAAAAAGAGACTGGGTGCATCAGTGTCTATTAGCCATGATGGCTACGTGTTAAGAGGCAATGCACCTCTGAATGATGAGGAGCAGTGATGGGGGGGTGGTCCTTTGGCTTCTCTGACTCTGTTGTGGGTCCTCTGAGGCATCTGGTTGGTCACTGTGAAAAGAAAGATGCTAGACCAGTTTGACCATTGGTCTAATCAAGCAGGACATGTCTCACATTCTAAAGAGAGTGGTGTGCTGGTATCCAAGTATACAAAAACACAGTATCAGTGATAAGAGTTGATAGTGCTACTAAACGCCTTTGCGTTCAAAGAGCTGGAATTTCCTGCTTAGATTACTAAGCGTCAAAAAAAGATGAGACACCAGGAAGCCTTGGAAACAGACCTCCAAAGCACTTCTCCCACCCCCAAAGTAGGTAGCCCCATGGCACAATCTAATCTCACTGGCTGCAACCCAGTCTCAGTGCTACTAGGACATGAAAAAAAATGCACCCTGTCTATTTCTTTCTAAGGGGATGCTACAGCTGCCCTGAGCCCATTCTTGGGGTAGGGCAGGGTATACATTTAATAAATAAATAAATAAAATACAGCTGGGGCATGAATCTTAGATGGAGAAATGCACTTTGTGCCAGCAAAGCATCCAAAGTAAGTGCTGGATTTAACCGCTCCCCTTGTAGAACTGCCAAACGGATAATTTAGGGTAAAGAGAAACCTTCTTCCTGAACCGATTGAATGTGGCCTCCTTGGTTAATGGAAATAACTACCAGTAGAGTTTCTGTTTAGGGTGGATTACTTCTACGCAGTCCTCAATTCATTTTACACACCAGTTCAACACATCTCTTGGCTTGGGATTCGGTGCAAGGAGGAGGGTGATTTTAACCAGCTCCCCACCTCTGGAAGACCTCAGATTCCTTCCTAAGCTAATTGTGGAGTTCCCCAGTCCACCAGGACTAGCATTTGTAGTGGGTTGGGTGGGGTGACAGAGCTATCTCAGGAGGGAAGAATTAGTGAAAATCACTCTTCATCCTTGTGCCTATGGAATCTAGGGCAAGCAAAACTGAATTAGATGAAAAGAATTTTTTTTTTCCCTATGATGTGACATTCTGAAATTGTGGGTTTTTCCTGCCCCTGCTCCACATCATTGGCTGCTACTAGTGGGGAAACACACAGTGTTATGACAACATGACAAATGTGTGCTACATCTTATGGAGTGCAACAGGAAAGGAACTGACATACAGATGCTGGTTTTGACTACATGTTGCTCCTCACATGTTGTTCTGTTTTCAGTTTAGTTTTCCTCTTGGGGCTGTTAAGACCTTCAATAAGCAATTTTTGTAAGCCATCGTGTATAGTCAAACATGCTATGTAGATAAGGATGTACTGTGGGGTATCTGCACTCCTTTTTGCAAACTTCTTCCTACCTAGTTGCTGATACTGACAATGGTTCCAATTTTTTCCCTTTGTCCACACTGCAGAGACACCCTTTAAAATGTATCGTGTATGAAATCCTCCTTCCAACATTTTAAACAAATGGATACTGCATACACAAATAATGCACCTATATATAAATAGCCTTGCATTTAATTCAAAAGGACCACTTTATCCAACACATTTGAATTGCAAGTTTTCTTCTAGTTGTTCTGAACACTGCTGTCGTGCTTCGTAGGGACAGGGAAGGAGGAAGAGCTCTGCACACAGCTATTACTGACGGAAACTACCTGTAATTTCACACAATCTCACACAATAATTGCACGTTCAAATGCTACCCCATTATATGCTTCGCAATATATATGCAAAAATACTAAGACATGTTACTTGCAAAAATGCGTCTAGCAACTTCCATCTCTTTCTCATTTCAAAATCACAGCCTATTGTGGCTGGAAAACACTTTACAAGTCTGATCCATTTCCCACTCTGCTCATTCCTTCTCTTAGATAATATTGAAAACTCTTTCTTAGTATACTTATATCTACTATGCATTTACTTTTTCTGAAATTGTATATGTGTGTATACACGCACATCTCTCTGTCTCTCTCCCTCTCCCTCCTGGCCAGAGACCTGCTCAAGGTGGCTCACCAAGTAAAGACAAATACAGTGAAATCATTTAAAAAATTTAAAACTATCAGGATTAAAACAATGCCATAAAAACAATGTGAAACAGCCTAAAATGTTGTCCTTATAACTACTTTCAGGCTAGAAGTAGACCTTTAAAACACACTTAAAAAGACAGAACACTTCAAAGCCTAGATAAAGAGAAAATTTTTGGCCTGGTGTCTCAAGGTCAGTAAAGCAGGTATCAGTTGAGGGGGGAGTGCAACCAAAAGGTGAGGTGCCACCTCTGAAAAGGCCCTTTCTGGTCACCATCTACCTGAACTCTGAAGGCAGGAGCACAGGAAGCACAGGAAGTGGAGCTTGGCCATGGGAAGAGGATCTTAACAGGGACGCTGGATAATATCAGATGAAATGGTTCTTCAGGTACATTGGCTCCCAGCTGTTTAGGGTCTTAAAGATTCAGCATTCTGAATTGTCCTTTAAAACAAATGAACAGCCAGCGCAGATCTTTTAGCACAGGGGGCAGCTGCATATTGAATTTTCTGGACAATTTTCAAAGCCAGTCCCGCATAAAATAGAGAATGCTGTTGATGTTGTTTACCTGTATTTCACTGAAGCTTTTGATGGGTTCCCCATGATGTTCTGATGGGTAAACTAGAGGACTGTGGACTGGACTCTAGGATAGTTAGGGGGATAGGGAACTGGTTGGAGAACTGCACTCAAAGAGTAGTCATCAATGGCATTTCATCTGAATGGAGGGAGGTGTCCAGCGGGGTGCCACAGGGCTCAGTTCTGGGGCTGGTACTTTTCAGTATTTATATAAATGATCTGGATGAGGGTGTAGAGGGGCTACTCATTAAATTTGCCGATAACACCAAACTGGGAGGAGTGGCGAACACATCAGAAGATAGATATAGAATTCAATGAGATTTGAACATGCTGGAAAAGTGGGCGGATGTGAACAAGATGCAATTTAACAAGGATAAGTACAGATTTCTACATCTGGGTAACAAAAATGAAGAACACACATACTGGATGGGGGATGCACGTCTGGGCAGCAGAGTGTGTGAACAAGATCTTTAGGTATGGGTGGACCAAAAGTTAAATATGAGCAGCTAGTGTGATGCAGCGACAAAAAAAGGCTAATATGATCTTGGGGTGTATCAACAGAGGCATAACATCCAAATCACAAGATGTCATGGTCTCACTGTACACTGCATTGGTCAGGCCGCACCTGGAGTATTGTGTGCAATTCTGGAGGCCTCACTTAAAAAAGGATGTAGACAGAATGGAGTTGGGTGCAGAGGAGAGCGACAAGGATGATCAGGGGCCTGGAGACCAAGTCTGGAGAAGAGGAGGTTCAAGGGGGACATGATTGCACAAGTATTTGAAGGGCTGTCACTTAGAGGAGGGCAGGGAGCTGTTCCTGTTGGCAGCAGAGGATAGGACTCACACTTGTAGGTTTAAATTAAGGGGGGGGGAGATTTTTACAGTGAGAGCTGTGCAACAGTGTGTCAGGTAGCCCTGTCATGGATCTGGAATGTGGAGGGGTGCCCTCCTCCTCGTTCTCAGCTCTTCCCTGTCCAGCTACTGTGTACTATCTCAGGCTCCTTGTAGTCTCCAGCTGCCTTTTACTTGTCTGGGAAAGTAATGGCTTTTTGCTTTGCCCGCTTCCTCGCCTGCTTTCGCCCACGCGCACGAAGTATAATAATTGGCTTTTGCTCATTGGGGGGGGGGATGTTTGATTTCACTATAAGTCAGAGGTCCTTATACTGACGGCTATTCCTGACACAAGCTGTACACGTTTTCTTTAGTATTAGAACCACTAATAAACAGTTATCTTCTTCTGAAGCCCTGTATAGTGTCACCTGCCTAAGGAGCCTGACAAAGTGTCCTTCAAGAAACTACTGGAGATGGTAGCAGGGGTGGTGCAGAGGGAAGTACAGCACCTATTACCGGCATAGCCGGTGTGCCCAGTTCCAGCATTGGTGCACGTCCAGCCTGCCCCCCTGAGAAACCCTCCCCGGGGATCTCCAGGGAATGTGGTGCCAGCACAACCTGGCCGGAAAGTACATCGACCTACGGAGCCCCTGGAGGCGACGTTCGATGGGATCCTCAAGAAACTGCCTTTTTTTTCTGGTTCGTGCTCAGATGTCTGTTGTGAACTGGGGGCACCTGTTTCTGGACGTAGAGCACTGGGTGGACTATATTGCATCCCGGCTGAGAGACGAGGCAGCTGATTGGTACGTGAGGTTGCATAACACCAACGGGCTGGAGCTCCTGTTGGTAGATGCTTTCATGTGGGCTCTCAGGGCCCAGTACGAGGACCCAAATGTTGGTGAGCATGCCAGAGCATTCCTACGCACCTTCACACAAGGCAAGCTGTCGGTTCGGGTGTACATGGAGGAGTTTAAACGCCAAGCTGCCAAGATCCAAGGTTGGCCCGATGAAGTGCTGGCTGAGCAATACTGACTGGGCTTACACCCCAAAGTCAGAGATATTGTCCTGCACAGCATTCATCCATGAGGCAGCAGATGCGGAGACCCGCTTGAGGACCATCAAGATAGATAACGTGACCACCGTGGGTAAGACCATCCTGGCATCGCCAAAACCCAAGACTCCTCAACCGAAAAAGGAGGGGGTGCTAGACCAATGAATGAAGCAAGGACTATGTCTGAAATGCAGCTTGGTGGGCCACTTTGCAGACTCCTGCCTGGGAGTGGGAACCCAGGGGTCCGTGAAGAAGGCACCAGAGAAAAGACGGGCGGACACCCCTATGAGAAAAACAGCATCTTGACCAAAGAACCAAAGGGCCCTGCAAGCTAGCGTTCCAGAAGAGGAGCCAGACTCATCAAGTGAGGATGAGGATCAACTGGTGGGAAATGCGCAGGACCTGCAGTGAGTGGCGTGGAGCAGCAGGTCCCGACCCCCGGGGCACCAAAAACGGTGAGCGGATACCCCTCCCTCTTTTTTGTGACTGTGACTGTCCAGAACCCGGAGCTGGGTACCCATGTAAGGGTGCGAGCTCTAATAGACTCGGGTTGTGGCCGAGATTTAATCAACCCCTCCCTGGTAATGGGACTGGGGGCAAAAGTTGTCTGGCTTCCCTGTGTGGTGTGACCTGCCTAAGGGGCCTGACACAGTGGAATCAGCTGCCTAGGGAGGTGGTGAGCTCCCCCTCACTGGCAGTCTTTAAGCAGCAGCTGGACAAACACTTGTCAGGGATGCTCTAGGCTGGATTCCTGTGGTCAAACCATAGTTTTCAAGGAATGGTCATAGCTGATAAACAGTGCTATGTGCCACGGAGAAAACCTTCAACTGTAGGCCAGCATCCTGCACCAACCTGATCTACAAACCTGTTCATTTTGGGAAACTGCAGTGCCCTCCCGGACCAGCTGACTCCTCAGCTCTTAAGTGGTTCTATCATTGACCAACAGCAGCTTAGCCTTGTCTGGACTGAACTTCAGTTTGTGGGTCCTTTGCTACCTGATTATTATATCCATACATTTGTTCTGGACTTCCACAGACCTATCTGAGAAATAGAGCTGGGTATCATCTGCATATTGGTGGTGCCCAATTCCAAATTCCTGAAGGATCTTTTCCTACTGGTTTCATATGTATGATAAATAGGGTGGGAATCAATCCCTTCTGCACAGTGGACAGTATCTCCTGGCTAGTAGCTGGAAGAGAAATCTTCTGAAAGATGATAGGTAAGGTAAGGTAATATATGATCTGATGAATCTGCAATCTTTTATCAGAGAGAGAACTCTCTGGCAAAGTTGGGTAGGGCTGTGTCAAAACAAATCTTCAGCATTAAGCCATGTTCTTCCAAACTTACGTTTTCACTGTTGACATCAGCCTCACTGGGGCAGCCAAAGAGTTCGCGCCTCAACAAGTTCCCGTCATACTCAAGGAATGTCAGGTAGAGGTTGCGGAAGAACTCCACATGCTTGTTCTTGACTCGCAGCTTTTTGGGTGAGTTCCAATGGATCACCTAGTAGGAAAAAAAAAAAGGGAACATACCCAGTCACCAAAATCCAGTCACATTCCTGTCATCTTATCCTTCCTTGGCTCCCGCTTTTACAATATTTCCCCTTCCTGTTTTCTTAGTACTGGAATGCGAAGGAGGATTTGATTGGGAAGGAACCATTTAAAGATGATGTATAGATGGTACATGACTCCGAAAAAAATTGCAAATATGAACCAAAATATGTCCAATAAGTGTTGGAAGTGTAAGAAACATGAAGGCTCATTTTACCATATGTGGTGGACTTGTGAAAAAGCTGTGGATTTTTGGACAAAAGTCCACAGTGAAATACAGAAAATACTAAAATGCTCTCTCAAAAAAGCACCAGAAATTCTGCTTTTGGGACTACAGATGGAAGAAGTTAATGTGACAAAAAAAAACCTTACTCTGGTACTTAATAACGACAGCAAGAATGATATATGCACAATATTGGAAGCTAGAAAAAGTACCAGAGATTGAGGATTGGATACAAAAAGTTTTGTTCATGGCAGAAATGGACAAAATTACAAAGAAATTAAATAACAAAGAAGATGAAGAATTTTTTGAGGAATGGAAGGACTTTAAAATTTATCTGGAAAAGAACTGGGATGTAAAACAAAATTTACTATGTTTAGAACAATATTAAGAAATTTGATGTTATCTGGAAGTTAGATATGTGAAATAAGATGTGAATAACTGATGAAATCTATATGAGGGGAAACGAGGTGAATGCATTGCGGGAAGCCACAGGAGGGGGGAAGGAGTAATAACCATAGGGTAAACAAAGATATTATATAAGGGTTTAATGATTAATTGTTGTATTCCTATGATGGAAAAAAAATAAAAAAAAAATTTGTTTACCAAAAAAAAAGACCTTTCCTTAAATAATGCCTTTTCTGAAAATGAGCTGCAGAAAATTGATCAGAGCCAGATTGAACAATTATGCAGGATACGCTGTGCCTCATCTCCCTGCTTTTTGTGGCAAGGAGTTCTGTGTAATCTGAAGGCTTCAACTAAACTGTGCATGACTTGTTAGCGTCAACAGCTTGCAGGGCCTGTTCCAGGTTTTTTGGGGGGCAGGGAGAGAGTTCCCAGCCCTCTCTCTGCTTACCTCCAGGCCCTCCTCTCACAGCCTCTTTCTTCCCCAACTATCCTTATACCTCCCACTTACCTGTGTGTCCTTCCCCTGCTAACTGGCAAGCCCTCCCACTGCCAATACTCATAGCCACCTACGCTGTTCCAGTGGCACTAGCACTGTGAGTGTCTAGGAGTATGGGTGGTGGAACTCAAGCAAGGGAGGGCAGTAGTACACCCTACCAGAAGCCCTGGGTCTTGGCAGCTGTCCATCCCGTCCTTGACAGCTTGCATTTGTTTTCTTTGTTACAGGGTAGCCCAATGATAAAGCTGTTGTATGATCAGTCCTGGTCTGAACTGGATAGCCCAGGCTAGTCTGATCTCATCAGATCTTGGAAGCTAAGCAGGCTCAGCCGTGGATCATATTTGCATGGGAAACCACCAAGGAATACCAGGGTTGGGACACAGAGGCAGGCAATGGCAAACCACCTCTGAATGTCTCGTCTTGAAAATGCCACCAGGGGTCACTATAAGTCAGACGTGACTTGATGGTAAAAAAAAAATCAGTCCCCCCTCCCTCCCCTCCATCCAAATTAGCATGCTGTCTGGCAATATAAATAGGGGTGATAACAGGGCCAGAATTAAGGCCCTGGGAAAGACTGAATGAGGATTGAAAAGTGAATGATTGGGACACGTTTGTTTAATGGAAATTACATTCTAGGCATTAAAAGCGGGTTCACTGTTTCAAGAATTCACTTTTGTGAATTCAAAAGAGGTCTGGATATGTACATACCATGGAAAGGGAAGAAAGAGGGTTTTGTTGGGAACTTTTCCAAACTGTGACTACTGGAAGCTTTGTACATCCATTAAAGAAATTACACATGGAGGTGGTAGCACTCTGAGTAGCAAATGCTTTCTCTCTCACCAATTGCCAAGTGCTGAGTGAGCAGAGGCTACAGTGCTGTATCATACCTTTGTAATTTCTTCCTGGCACTTTTCAGTACTAACTAACAGGAAAATGTCTCCCTCTTTCTTAGGCAAAGATGGAAAATCTGTTTTGAGTTTCTGGGACTGAGTATAGTCAGGATGAGCCCAGCTCAAGGTGCAAGTTACTGCTCTATGTAAAGAAGCTGAGTACTTTAAAATAAGCTGAATTCTTTACAAAAAAAAAAAAAAGGCTGAAGAGACCTCAAGCTGTGTTCACATCAGATGGCACTCAGAACAAAGAAAACAGCTAAGATCTGGTCACTGCCTTTTGCTGTTGAAGTGAACAATCTAGTTTTAGCTCTGAAGTACCAGGCCTCAGTGTTGTGCAATGAGATGTTCGTGTAATAAAAGAACATAGAAAGAGCTTGTTGCCAATCTGAACTACATTCAAATCCTTCAATGAGATTCACCCCTGGAGAAATACTCTCACTTTTTTTGTGTGTTCACTGAATAAAACCTTAAAGAGCAGGGCACGCTAAAGCATTGCTAAAATGAAGCTGCATTTCCCTTGTTCCCCAGTGGAAGCAGAAAAATAAGTTAATGCAAGCCATAAAGCAAAGAACACTTAAGCTGCTTCTAAACAACTTCAGAACAACATAAGGATATTATTTTGCCTAAATGGCTAAGCATGGGAATTATTGATCAACATAACCCCCCTCACACACATAAATCACACTTTTTTCTTGGGAGAGGGGAAAAGTGAGACAATTGCTGTCATTTCAGGTTACAGATGTTCAAACCTCAGCATCATTTTCTGTTGAAACATTAAATATATCCTGGCTGATTGCCAAACTGGAATTCTGTATTATTCCATTTGCTATTACTGACCTGTTGCTAAACCCCAATATATATATTTTAAATAAGAAATTCATTGGTCTTGTGCACTAGGATTCAATCCTGCAAAAGAAATGCAGACAGCCTAACACAGAATTTAACTGTACTAAGTCTCAATTGGTCAAACTCTACATGAAAGCCAGCTAGTACTAAGGTACAGGAGAATGATGTTACCTAGATGAATGTTTACATGATACCACAGCTAACCCTGTTCATCCTATATCCATCCTTGAACCTACACAGCAGGTCAAGGGCTGTTTTGCAAGAAGTTATAAAAAATGAGCTGCTTTGCAACTTTCTTATTTTAAACATGTAAGAGAGGATATTCTTTACCAACTGTCTCAGGACCAATACGGTCTCTCAGTTTCTGGTCTAAATTGTGTAAAATTTAACAATTGAAGTTTAACCGTTCAGATTTGTGGACATACCCTACATCATACTTCATCTCTTCATGATGCTATTAAGTTGAAAAGTTATCACATGTTCAAAAGCTAGTGGCTATGGAGGACCTGATGGTTAAGTGATTTGAACAGAGTTGAAATACGTGTAAGTATACCAATCTCAGAAGTGCTTGGAGTGAGTTAAAAGAAACTGGTTAGTGTCCAGAACCCTTTTTCTATCAAGGACAGAAAGATTTTAGGAGGAAGGGGAAACAGCAGAAGGGGAGAAAGATCAAGGGCTTTTATAGATGCTTAATAGTGCTAAGTACAAGGGTGAGGGGATTTTTTATTATGAAACAAGCAACAAGACATCTGGTAGGGCAAAATGCATACAATGTACAGCAGCTTTCACAAAATACAACACACTTTTTCACCAGAAGTAAAATCATAGGATATGCCACAGAAAAAAAACTTGATAAGTCTAAAGGGATGCTCATAAAAATATTTGAGATCCCCATCAATTTTAAATGTGGTTTGTGACATGCAGTAGGGGGAACTATTTGAGAAACACAAGTTCCAAATCTCCTTTGGCTTGGAGGACTAGGCTATATATACTTGTATATTCCTAGCAACTTGGATTGTCAGCAGGGAAGATGGTATCTTTCCCACAAATTCTTGAACTGAATCCAAGTTCTGGGAGGTACGCATGGTAACTGCAAAGAACTCAAATGTGTTTCTTTACAAATTAATGTGCTACAGGACTGGAGCCTATTGGAAACCAATATATTTAACTCAATCCTAATTCTGCGGCAGTCGATATTACCACCCGCATGCTTCAGCTTCAAGATGCACAATGCCGGCCACAGAATTTCAATTCAGACTTCCTAAAGAGAACCCAGAAACTTATAATATCTTTTTCATAAAAGTAGCTAGATAAAGATTTGGAGTATATATTTTTCCAGACTTTGACAGTCTTCTGCACAACTCTGAGCTGTCGTGTGGCAGTGTTCTGAAGTGCAAGAACCATTCCTGTCCTGCTATCACTGTGGGCATGAACAAAGCTTCAGTGAAAGTGTGCCATTCTTTCACTTAAAAAACCCACTAGCCTTGTTTTGTAAAAAGGCCAAAAGCATGACTAATTGGTATTTGTGTTTTTCATGTTAACTACTTTAAAGACCAGTTACTACCTAATGGTCACATACTACTTAACTGGAGAGAGAGAGAGAGAGAGAGAGAGAGATTCCTTTTAAGTTTTTTCCTCTTACATTTTATCTGAGAATATACACTTTGGTTTGCCTGCTTTTCTTTTAAAAGGTGAGTGTAAGTGGGCATAAAATAGCTATTTCCAATACACTGATACAGTGCATTTTTTCACTGGTAAAATGTAATGCATTTGCGTTATTCCTACAGAGGATGACTTTGTATCTTGTGGGTTAAATCCTGTGACCTATTTGCAAGTTAAATTTTGCCCCAGTCTTATCTTGCAGTTGTCAGTGGTGGCTAATGGGAAGAAGACCTCTTATATATATCACCTTCATTTTTAAGAACTAGGGGGGAAATAGAATAACTATGGCTTAACTTGGGCTATAAATCTGATAGAGTTGCAACTAAGGCCTAGTTCCCTCTGAGGTGACCAATCTGAAGCTGTGTTGTTCTACTTCAGACTGCAGCCATGGGTTCATGTAAGTGAATGTTCCTCCATTTAAAAAATCCCTCTACACCGAAAATGAGATGTCTGAGATAATGGTACTAGCTTAACCTTCTTCGACACAATTTCTTATGTAGAGCGAATTCTTTTCCATACAAGCCCCAATCTGCAAATAGTATAGCCCAGTATAGATTTATTTATTCAAGCCTTTATATTCCACTTTTCTCCCCAAGAGGACCCAAAGCAGTGTACAATAGCAACGAAAACAATATAGAAAAACCCAAAACAAGCTACCAAAAACAATATGGCTTGAGCGGGCTAGAAATCAGTTGCTGGTTCATTCACAGGTAGTCAGTGAGCCATGGGCTAAGAAACGAGGGCCAAAAAAGAGACCCTTCAGCAGGCAGAGTTCTTGTGTCTTTCAGGACCTATTTACACATAACACATATCAGCTGCCTCCCCATCTTGCTATCCCACATTCTTCCAGGAAAATATATATTAAAGAACCATATGAGTGGCTTTTGATATATATTTTCCAAGAGGAGCATGGGATTTCAAGAGGTGAAAGCAGCTCTCACACTTTTGTTGATGTTACGGGTCCCTTCAACATGTTGCAGACTGCCTTGATAATACCTGCTACTGCCTGGAAGTCACTTATCTGTGGAACAACACCTCAGCTGGGGTATATGCACCTGAGAATGGGTGTGGCCTACCTCATAAAACATTCCCACCTGATGGCCACTGAGTTGGAAGAGAGAATGATGAAAATTTTGGGAGAAACCCATGTTACTGACCCTGCCATGCAATTCTATTAGTCACATATACACTGCAGCCAATGAAAATTGTACTCGGGGGAGGAAAGCTGCAGTGACTAGTGATGCCACATCTGCCAGACTCCCCATTGCCATCTGGAACTGGAAACTGTTCAAGGACAATCATTAAGCAATTGCTTTCAAAATCCCTGGCTCCAAATACTGCAATAATCAGAATGACACTCTCTTTTCCAGTGGCTTGGGACCAATTCTGTGCCTCTTGACAGGCTCCCCAGAACTAGGAAAATATAATTTTAAGATTAATTTTGGTATCTGAAACATTAAAAAAACACCAAGTTTCATATGTACTTAAACACATGGACACCCACCAATGAACAACCCGGGGCTTTCAAAATAGAAGCCGATGCTATTCTAGCTTTTCAGTAGTCATTACTATTCACAGAAGAGACTCAGCCTTTTGGGGAGGAGAATTAAAATACAATTGCATGTTCTCATGGTGTAGCAGAGTGCACTGTGCTCATAATTTATATTTATGACAGACTATGAAACAGAAGCCAAATTAGAATTACAAGCAAGGCTGTGGATCAATGTTTCAAAAAGAAGGAACATTACAGAACTTCAGAATTACATCCCCAACTGCACTATGGGATTGAGACATTTTGAAGCTAAGGACATCAGCTGTTTCCTCTGGAGCCAGGAGCTCCATAAGGGACATCTGGAAAGTACAGTTGTACAAAAGGAGATGATGTTATTCACTAACGGAGAAAGAAAAGGACAGTGCCAAAAGTGAAAACGCTTACTCCTGCACAGTGAACTAAGTTCGCTTCCATTTTAAAAGCTGCCTAGTCTGCCTGTCATATGGACTAATATCTAAGCTAATCTTCACTGATTTCAACCATCTTACTTTAAAACTGATGCTTAGGATACTAGAAACAAAGTTTGAGTTCAGAGGCACCTTTAAGAACAACGGAGTTTTATTCAAGGTATAAGCTTTCGTGGGTATGCACACTTCTTCAGATTCAAAGAGTGTATCTGAAGTAGTGTGTATGCACACAAAAGCTTTTACCTTTAATAAACTTTGGTCCCGGTCACATGGGCCGGAAAATGTGTGTGTGGGGGGAGCGTGGCTGTTTGCCCCGGAGCAAAGTAACGTGAGGCAGCCCGATCACATGTCACGTCGAGGTCCCGTGGTTAGGCCGTTAGGTGCCGATCACACGGCTATCCTGCAGCATGGCAAAGAAGCAGCGCGGTGCGATCACACCGGCAATTGCTAGGTGCAGCTTCCGTGGCAAACGGGAATTTTTTTCCACACCGAAGTTTGCGTTTGTGAGCATCCTGTGGAGACTTACAAAACAAAAACATTTGGTGTGCGACGGGACATGGATGGGCGCCGGATGCCATGAGGTTCAAGCGGAAATGCGATCAGATGCCTGCCCTTGCCCTGTGTTTTCCGGAAACTAGTACATCGTATGTGGTAGTTTGCATCTTGGCGAGAAGCCACGGGTTAGCCACGGGTGTACTACGCTTCCCAGATGTTGCGGTGTGATCGCACACTGAAAATCTGCCTATCATCCATGTCTTTAGCGCACCAACTTCTCTGTGTGAATGGGACCTTCGTTGGTCTTAAAGGTGCCACTGGACTCAAACTTTGTTCTGCTGCTTCAAACCAACATGGCTACCTCCCTGATTCTAGCTTAGGATAATAATTCATCTTCTCTTGGAGTGCACGGTTCCTCCTACATGTTCCCAGCTTTCTTTGAAATTATTTGTTTAGCTTCAATACAGTGAATTCCAGATCAAACATTCCCTGTCTATTCCCCTTCTCTGTCTTGTCTTTCTTTCTTTTTCTTTTGCTGCAAATTTCTCAACACTTATTAACTCAATAAGCCCTGCAGGAATAAGTTCTGGTCACCACACCTCAAAAAGGATTTTAAAGCATTAGAAAAAGTGCAGAAAAGGGCAACTAGAATGATAAAAGGGTTGGAACACTTTCCCTCTGAAGAAAGGTTAAAGTGCTTGGGGCTCTTTAGCTTGGAGAAACAACTGAGAGGTGACAGAATTGAGGTTTACAAGATTATGCATGGGACAGAGCAGGTAGAGAAAGAAGGGCTGATTTTGCATTAGAGCTGCCTCGATGTTGCGCCGCCGTTTGCCCCGATACTATTGGTCAATTTCACACCCGAAGCCGCGGGGCTGCATTTGACCCACGGCTTCACCCAATTTCCTCCGCAATTTCATGATCCTCAAAAAACAGGATCATGAAACTGCGGGGGAAATCGGGCAAAGCCGCGAGTCAAAATGCTCCAGACTAGTGAGATAACTTTCCCTGGAGAAAATGGATGCTTTGGACAGTGGACTCTAGGGCATTGTACCCCACTGAGGTCCCTGACCTCCCCAGGGTCCACCCCCAAATCTCCAGGAGTTTCCCAGCCTGGATCTATCAAGCCTGCCCCCCATTCCCTGCCAGTGCCCAGGGGGGACCTGGCAACCCTAGACTGCTGCCAGGCCTAGGGCTGACAACCTCCAAGTGGGATCTGGAGACCCCCCAGAATTATAACTGAACTCTAGACGCAGAGATCTGTCTCCCTTCCCCAAATCCTGCTCTCTTGAGAGTCTACCACAAAACCTCTAGGGATCCCCCAGCCTGGCACTAGCAACCCTTGTCAGGCCTGGCCCCAAGGCTCCCTCCCTCCCTCAAAGGCCCTTATCCCACCCTTTTACTGACAGAGCCAGTTAGAAGCCCCCCCCCAAGTTCTAATCTCTCACCGTTGATGCCTGGAGTTAGATTCCTGCAGAGGCCATTTCAAAAGGTTTTGGGGGGAATTCAACCTTCCCTGAGGGCTTTTTCCTTCACTTTTTGGATTTCTCTGCAGACCCAGGAAGGCCCTTGAGACTGTAGAAAGACCTGCTGGGGGAAAGTGAGCCCCCTGTTGGCAGAGATAAGTATCCTCACACACACACAAACACAAAAACCTCTGGGAAATAGTATAAAGATATGAAACCACTGGTTTACCTAGGGATGCCAGGGCCAAGCCCGAACTCCCCAGGAGTTGTTTGGGGGTGGTGCCTGGGAGGGGAAAGCATCACTCGATATTTTGATGTTGATTCTGGGTGAAGAACCAGAAGTGAAGACACTCCCCCCCCAATGCTCTCAAAATCCCCCAAACTCTATAGAGAATATAGAGATTTGGTAAATTCCTAAAGGATTGTGGGAGGGGGGCAGCTTTGTCATTTATTTATTTATTTCATTTATACCCCACCCTCCCCGCACGCAGGCTCAGGGCAGCTTACACAGGCACAAAAGTGTGGTAAGAATACAACAAGTTAAAACAATTAAGGCACAAGTGCAGTAAAAGTCAACAGTTAAAACAGTTTAGGCAAAAATGCACATCTCACAGGATACATAAATGACTACAATACTTACTCCCTATGGCATATCCCAGTGGGGTAAAAAAAGGGGGGGGGATGCCATGGGCCACGATGTTTCAGCTGGCCAGTCAGCCTGACATGGCGGAACTGCTCTGTAGTCGCACGGTGGTGGTAGTGGCGGCGGCGGCTCCTACTCAAGAGCCTGGCGGAAGAGCTCCGTCTTGCAGGCCCTGCGGAACTGTACCAGGTCCTGCAGGGCCCTGATCTCCTCTGGGAGCTCATTCCACCAGGTAGGACCTGCCACCGAAAAGGACCTAGCCCTTGTGGTAGCAAGCCTGGCCTCCTTGGGGCCCGGGGTCACTAGACGGTGTTGTGACACCGACCGAAGTGCTCTTTGGGGCCTGTGTGGGGAAAGGCGGTCCCTCAGGTATGCCGGACCCTTTAAAGGTGAGCACCAGCACTTTGAAGCGAATCTGGAACACTATAGGCAGCCAGTGCAGCACTTTCAGCACAGGTTGGATGTGGTCCCATCTAGAGACACCTGCTACCAACCTGGCCGCCGCATTCTGCACCAGCTGCAGCCTCCAAATTTGCGACAAAGGCAGCCCCATGTAGAGAGCGTTACAGTAGTCTAACCTCGAGGTGACCATCGCATGGATCACTGTGGCCAGATCGCCGCGGCTAAGGAAGGGGACCAACTGCCGCACCAGCCATAGATGATAAAAGGCTGCTTTGGCAGTGGCCGCCACCTGGGCCTCCATCGTTAAGGTGGGGTCCAGGAGCACTCCCAAATTCCTAACCTCCGAAGCTGCCACCAAAGTTGCCCCATTGAAGGCCGGGAGCCCCAATCCCATACATCTTCACCTGGAATCCACCCTAAGTTACTGTGTGATTCTTATGCACCTTGTCAATAAGTACAAGAGGCAAAAAGGCGCCAAAGTATATGCAGTCTTTCTAGATCTAAAAGGTGCTTTCGATTCAATCATAAGAGAACGTCTGTGGGAGAAACTTAAGTTGATGGGGATGGAACCAAGGCTTTTACATTTAATAATGAAGCTTCATCGTAATACGACCTGCCAAGTTAAGCTTAACAACGTGGTGACCTAACTGACAAAATTCCAATTAATATAGGAGTCAAACAGGGCTGCCTTTTGGCGCCTTTTTAAATCAACCTATTCATAAATGATTTGGCACCTACCTTAGATCCAATCAATGGTCACAGTCCTAAACTTGGCTCGATCCCCACCCCTTTACTCCTTCATGCTGATGATGCAGTGCTATTGTCCCTAACTCGTACAGGACTGAAACGTCTTTTGAAGAGCTTTGTAGACTATTGTGAAAAGAATAGGCTAGTTCTGAATTTTGAAAAATCCAAAATTATGATCTTCGGTAAGAGATGGAAGCCATCCAGATGGAATATTGGAGGCCATTTCATTGAACAAGTCAAAAGCTTTAAGTATTTGCGTATCCACTTTTACTATAACACCAGAGGGGTCTATCATAAAGAGAGAGCAACTGAGGCAGCGAACAACATTGCTGGGGCGATTACACATTTCCATTATACCAGGGGTAACCAGTATGTGCCGGTGGCCCTTAAAGTTTTTAATGCCAAATTAGCTGCTCAATTATTCTATGGAGTACCAATTTGGATTGAAGCCTTAAAAGGGGACTTGGAAAGAATTCAGTCCAGATTTTTGTGGAAAATTCTTGGACTTCCTTTGTGTGTTCCTTATGCAGCTTTATGCTTAGAAACCAATTGACCAGAGCATGGCTGATAACAACTCAGTTTTGGCTTAAACTTCATTTCCATGCTAAAGCTAATACTATTTTTACTCACATGTTAACTGAGTCCTATCTCTCTCCATGGCTTAGATATGTAGAGGAGAAACTCTCTACAATGGGAATATCCCCAGATTATTTAGCTCCCTTTTCAGATAAACAAGCCTATGCTATTAATAAACAAAGATTTCTCGACATTGAAAGGCAAGAACTTAGAAGAAGAGAGAGCTCTGACACAAACTGCCCCTTTTCAAGGACAGCTGTGCCAGAGCTTGTGACTGACCCAAGGTCACATCAGCAGGTGCAAGTGGAGGAGTGGGGAATCAAACCCAGTTCTCCCAGATTAGAGTCCGCACACTTAACCACTACACCAAACTTAGGGAATGTGCAGCCAGCAGATGCTTCCCAAGTAGGCTGGGGACTTTTGACACGGGCTCTACTGTGAAATATCTGTTAAGTTTAACAGCCCCACACCATCGCAGAGCATACATGCTTGCACGCTTTAATGTTCTGCCATTGGAGGTGCTTTTAGGGAGGTACCACCAGATACCATATGTAGACAGAGTTTGTCGTTATCTAAAAGATATAGAATCCACTACACACACCATACTTCACTGCCCCCTTTATTCAATCTCGTTTTATTACTCCACTTCTAGAGGGTAAGAGCTGGCATTCTGATGGCTCAGTTGTTCACTTTCTTCTGTTTAATTCTAATTGCAAAATAATGGAGGCTGTTGCAAAATGTTTATATTATGCAATCAGAAGACGAGGCTTTAATAGCCAATAGCCAAGTATAAGTGACTGATGCATCTTAGTATTTTGCTGTATTTCCATGATGTCTTGTGCTTTCAATGCCAATAAAGGTTTTGTGTGTGGTATTTTGATGTTGCTTCTGGGTGAAGAACCAGAAGACACCCCCCCCAGATGTTCTCAAAATCCCAAAAACTCTATAGAAAATACAGAGATTTGGTAAATTCCTAAAGGATTGTGGGAGGGGGGCAGGGATGTCATTTCTCACGTCTTCACCTGGAAGTGATGTCAAAAGGTCCATGGAATTGTTTCCTCATTTTCCTCCTACTGCTCACAAGAGTGAGGGTGGGCAATGGAGAGCAGGGGCAGGAATTCCCCCACCCTCAGTAGGTACCTGGCAACCTTACGTTTATACCAAGTATTGGCAACCTGAGACCCTATGTGGTGTAGTGGTTAGAGTCTCAAATTAGGATCTGGGAGGCCCAGGTTTGAATGTCCACTCTGCCACAGAAGCTTGCTGGGTGACCTTGGGCCAGTCACAAACTCTCAGCCTAACCTACTGCACAGGTTTGTTGTGAGATTAAAATGGGGGGGGGAGAGGAGAATGATGTAGCCTCTGAGTCTCAATTTGTGAGAGGGGTATAAATGAAGTAAATAAATAAAACAAACCTTGTCCAGCAAAAAGACAATAGGCATGGATCTTTACTTGAATGAGACACTATAGGATATGTGTCAGAGGGGCAGCAAAGTGCTGGATATAGTTCAAAGCAGGGATACATGGTCATAAAACCAAGGTCTTTGTATGGAGTGTTCCATTACTTTTTCAGTGGCTATGATGCTTCCATTATACTGCAAAGTTTCCAGGATACTGATAAGGCCAGTCAGCTCATCCATGAGCTCAATTGGACTAGCAAGAGGTGCACCAGGTGAAAATGTCTGAGGTGAATCTGAAATGACTGTTTTGGGTTAAGGCCTTGATATAATGCAAATATTAGCAGACAAGTTTCACTAGGTTGTTCCAGTTTGGAAAACATGTCTGAGAAAGACAAGGCGACTCACATACAACTAGATTCAGGTGGGTAGCCGTTGTTGGCCTAAAGCAGCAGAATGCAGTTTGAGTCCAGTGGCACCTTTAAGACCAACAAAGTTTTATTTTGGGTATAAGCCTTCGTGTGTATCTGAAGAACTGTGAGTGCAAAAACAAAAGAAAAAAAGCCTTCTTTGGTTGTTGTTTTTTGTTATTGTCTCTCTCTGTGTGTGTATGTGTGTGATGGTTGACTTTTGGCAACCCCTAGTGGAGCTTGGATGTTTCAGAGAGGTAGCTTACTATTGCCTATATCTGCACCTTAGCCCTGGTATTCCTTGGAGGTCTCCCACCCAAATACTTGCCAGGGTTGGCCCTGCTTAGTTTCTGAGACCTGACGAGATCGGACTTGCCTGGGCTATCCAGATCAGGGCTTCTTTCATTGTTCTGATTGTCCTGAACATGTATGTTGTATCCTTGACAACTAGCAAGTTCTTTTACCGGATGAATGTAGTGAGGTCACAATTCATTGTTGTTAAAATCACAATGTGTCCGCTGGTTCTACAGGATTTCTGTTACCACAAGGTCGTTGACAAAGTACTGTAGCTGAAAATTCCAGTGATCGATCCAGCAATGTGTGAGTGGAAATGTAAACTGACTTGGCACAGTTCTGCTCATGCAAGATCTTGTACAACACCTAGTGCTTTCTTTCCTATATATTATAGTGCCCAGAAATTGATTGCATAAGATATTGTGCTAGTAGAAATGCAATTGGAGATACAATAAGCTCAATTTAGTTCAAGAAGCTACTGCAGTCCTTTGCTCACATTTTGGCTTGCAGAACAGCAGTAGCACGAGCAAAATAATTGCACTGGATCTGACTTGTGACACACACTGCATTATAACTCTGTATTGTGTTGTGCCTGGTGTTTGCCACCCGATGCTGTGTAGAAGGGATGGGGAAACTCAAGATGTTATGACATCATGACATAGGAACCTATACCTAAGCATTATGCAAATACAAATTTGACATAGTGCATCATTCTTGCTGGCAACCCCATACTGAGTGCAATTTCTAGTTCTACTATGAGAAGCTGGTGGGGGTGGGAAACAGTTCATATATTGGTTCAAAGTACAGCATATGTCAAAGGAACGGGGGCTGTGCACAGTGAGTGAGCAGTGGCAGAAGAATGAGAATATCTCCTTGCCATACTGGGCTGGGCAACGCAAGTGGGTCTGAAAGCATATGTTAGCGGCTTATACTAAACTGGCTGCTGAGGATGGGAACGTCCGGAAGTTAATACAAACAAAATCAGACTTGAATATGTGTGATTGTTAACAGGGCAAGATATGGAATCCCTCTGATGTCTGAAATGGAAAACAGGGTTGCACTTATCTGTAACAGCCGTTCATCAAGTGGTCGTCTGTGCAGGCACATGGGGGACTGCATGATTGCAGGCCAGCCGCAGAGAGGAGCTTACAAGCTTTTCTGAAGAAGCTTCGAGGCTCTGGAGTGCTCCCCCCTCCCTCTGTCTACAGTGATCCCTATTCCTGCCCAAAGGGTCACGTGACAGAACCGGGGCTAGCACTCCTTCCCCTCAGTTCCCTTTGCTGCCATTAGGAGGCCCCTGCACGATGGCAGCCCACGGTGGGGAAAGGAGGGAGTGATGTGTTCCTGCACAGAAGGCCACTTGATGGACAGCGGTTACAGGTAAGTGCAACCGTGTTTTCATCTTTGTGGTTTCTGTGCAGTTCCACATGGGAGAATAGCAAGCTCCCCTGCCCTAGGAGGAGCGTCTGGGCTGGTTAACAGAAAATGGCTTGTAACACTGCCTTTCCCACTGCAGCTTCCTTTCTGGAGTCTACATCCATAGAGTAACGTTTGATAGAGGTTGACAGAGTGGACCATGTTGCTGCTTTACAGATGTCCTCCAGGGCGAGTCTGGCTTGAAAGGCTGCCAAAGATGCCTGGGCCCTTGTTGAGTGAGCTTTCAATGATACTGGGCAGGAAACCTTAGCTTCATTGTAAGCTAACATGATTGCAGAGACTACCCAACGGGCAATTGACTGCGCTGATGCAGCTCTCCCTTTTTTTGCTCCTTTAAAGCATATGAACAAGTTCCTATCTCTTCTGAGGTTCAGTATCCTTTATAAATAAAAAGGGAGCGCCCTTCTCACATCTAGTGCAAGTAGTGGTCTTTCTGAATCTGATGTGAGTGACAGGAAGTACACTGGTAACGTGATACCCTGATTGAGGTGGAATTGTGACACCACTTTAGGAAGGAAGCCTATCCTGGGCCTGAGCACTACTTTGTCTGGTGAAATTTGGTAAATGGGAGGGGAGGTGTCACAGTGTAATGCCCTTACTTCACTCACCCTCCTGGTGGAAGTGATTGCTACTAGAAAGGCAGTTTTGTAGGAAACAAAAAACAAATTGACACTAGCCATTGTTTCAAATGGTTTATGCATGAATTTAGCAAGAACTAAAGATAAAATCCACTGTGGAATTGGGGGTACAACATGTGGGAACATCAGTGGCTATTAGCCCCAAGGTATAGATAAAAACTCTCAGTCTGGGGCAAGTGATGCACTGTATTCTTGGTGCTTGGGGGGGGCAACAGTGGGAGGGCTTCTAGTGTCCTGGCTCCATTGCTGGACCTCCTGATGGCACCTGGTATTTTTGGCCACTGTGTGACAGAGTGTTGGACTGGATGGGCCATTGACCTGATCCAACATTGGCTTCTCTTATATTCTTATGTTGAACATCCCCTTAAGAAAACTCTTAGCCTCCGGTGCTGAGAATACAGACCATCCCTTGACTGGAGGTAGAACGCTGAAATGGTGGCTAGGTGTACCTTGATAGATGAGGTCAAAAAACCTCATTCCTGCAACTCTAACAGACACTCAAAGATCCTGTGTGAAGGAGGTCCTGCCTTGGGGGTAATGTTATGCATCACCCTTTGGCGAGCTTCCATAGGGTGGGAAACCATACCTTTCTGCGCCAAAATGGGGCTATTAGGATGCATGACGTCTTGCTTGTTTGCATCTTGGGAATTACCCTGTGTAGGATACCTACAGGGGGAACATATAAAACAGGTGTGCATGCCATAGCCACTGGAAGGCATCCCCCAGGGACCCCTGGTCACAGCTACTCTGGAACAGAAATGACAACATTTCCTGTTGTCTATGGATGTGAACAGGTCTATCTCTGGTGATCCACATCTTTTGAAGATTGGTGTCAGATACTGGTCTGATATGGACCACTCTTGTTCTTCACTTGTGTTTCTGCTTAAACTTTCTGCTAATGTGCTGTTTAAGCCTGTGATATGAACTTTGATAAGTAAACTGAACTTTGAGTCTTACTGCCCATTGCCATATGCTTGTGGCTTCTCTGCATAAACAGAGGGATCCTGTGCCTCCCTGTTTTTTCAGGTAGAACTTTAAGGAGGTTCCCCTGCACTGACCACCAAAAAAATACCTTATAATGACTCTTGGAATAGATAATTTTTTCCAGTGTGGATCTAGGTTGTTATTGAAGTTCCTTATAAACCAGTTTTGCAATAGTCTCATATACAATCGAGCATGTTGGACCACTGCCATGGTGGAGGCCAAGTAACCCAACAGCTTTTGATTGTGTTTGACTGACTGTTATCTGTTAGAGAGGAATTTCTTCACCAGCACTAGCATGGTCCTTACCCTAGAAAGAGGCAAGTATGCCTTTCCATTTTGGGAGTCTAAGAAGGCTCCAATGAACTCGATTGAATGGGAGAGAGTGGGATTTCTCCCAGTTCACTATCAGACCCAGTGACTGGACAGGGTGCAATGCTAAATCTGTGTTCCTGCAGAGTATCTCTGGAGAGTCATTGACAAAGAGCCAATAATCTAGATAGGGTTAAACAGTACAACCTATGGGCTATGATCTGCGCTGCACATTTGTTAAACACCCTAGGGGCTGTTGCAAGCCCAAAAGGGAGTACTGTGTACTCATAGATGTTACAGACATATGAGAATCACAGATATTTCTTACTGCTCTCTTGTATTGAGATGTGGAAATATGCATCCTTATGCATTGGGCATTATAAGAAACACCATTTCCTGTAATGATAGCATTCTAAACTTTGCAATCCTTAGATGTTTGTTCAAGGATCTAAAATCTAAAATGGACCTCTTGCCTCCTCCCTTTTTATCAATGGCAAAATATCTAGGAAAAATGCCTTTGAACTGGCTTTCAGAACTTTCCTTTCTGATTGCTCCTTTGGATAATTAAGGAGGTGATTTCCTGTGTGAGGAACAAGGAAGGCTTGCAAAATTTGGTTGCAGCATGATCAAGTAGAGGCATTGATTTGAACTCAAAAAAAAAATAACCTGTTTTTATTATGGATAATACCCAACCATCAACTGTAATTTGGCAACATTTAAGGAAAAATGTTGACAACCTGTCCAGGAAACAATGGTCTGAGACCAGTCAGGCCAACGGGGCCATTCTAGCATGCTTGTCCCTGGGAGACTGCAGGTGGTTTCTTCCTCTTTGTCTACCTGCCTCCTGGGCTGCAATTGTTGGGTATAGGGTGGTCTGATGCCCTGTTGTAAGGGCGGATGTGACTGGTATCTATAGCCCTGTGTACAGTAGGGTATGGACGGAGAGTACCTCTGAGAGTGCCTTGGAAAGTATCTTTGCTTAAAAGGAGTGGGTTATACCCAGAGATTTTGCTGACAATTCATTCTTTCTGATCTTATCCAGGACTGCATCAGTCTGGTCACTAAACAGGTCCTGACCTTCGAATGGAAGGTCTTCCACTTTCGCTCTCATGCCCAATGGGAACACAGAGGAACACAACCATGAATATCTCCTTATGACAATACCTGAGGCCTTTGACCTGCTATTGCAGTCTGCTCCATGCCTCGCAGCATTAAGCTGGTTTTCCCAATTTCTGTCCTTCAGCAATAAGGGCTTTTGCCACACTCTGGCCCCGGTCACACGGGCAGGAAACTGCAGAGGAGAAGCGTGGCTGTTTGCCCTGGGGCAAACTACTGCGCAGTTACGTGATCAGACCTCCTGTGGAGGTACCGTGGAGGTTCCATGGAGGTTCCATGGCAAGGGAGAGGTGTCGATCACAGGACAAGCCGGCACGCAACGAAGAAGCGCGCGCCGCGGCAAACTGTTTTTTATTTTTGTGTACATGACAAATGCGCATGCTCCATTGGGTGCGCATGCGCATCCACAGAGACTTGGACAAAAAACACACACCTTATTTGCAAGGGGACATGGGCGGGCGCCGGATGCCACCGGAAACGCGATCAGACGCCCGCCCTTGCTCCGCAGTTTCCGGAAACTAGTACCTCCAAGGTACTAGTTTTTTGCCACGCAGTTTCGGCTGGAAGCCTCGGTTGAGCCACGGGAGTGCTACGCTTCCCAGATGTGCTGGTGAGATCGTGCCCGGAAACTCCGGCTGTTTTCCGTCTCACTTGTGTGGCTTCTGTTACGTGTGACCGCAGCCTCTGTTTATCTACTGGTAACAGTTCTACAAATTGCAGCATTTTCTCCCATAACAACATTTGATAGCGGTCCTTGACCACCTTTAGACCCATCATTCCTGAGCAGTAAATCTTCCTCCCTAGTAGATCAAGTCACCTGCCCTCCTTGTCAAGGGGGGAGAAATGACTTCCAGCTCTCCCTTTTGCTGGTAGGGCTTCTGATACTATGTAGTTTCCTTGAGGGTATTTGAATAAAAAGTCACAGCCTTCCTCCTTGATTCTGTACAGGTTCTCTAGCTTCTTTGAGGATGCTGGTGCTGAAGCCAGTTTCGTCCAAATGGGTATAGCTGTGTCTTGGATCCCTTGTAGCAAAGGGCGAGCCACTGGAACTGAGTCTGGAGTATATATGACGTTCATTATGGGATCTGATGGTTGTGGCTCAGATGTGTTAAATTCCAGTCTATGGCATTTGCTGTACTGATCAACTGTTCTGAAACTGAGGCTTCAGATTTTCCGTATGTGAGGGAGCCAATGATTCAGCCACCATACCATCTGGGGATAACACTGAAGCGCTCTCTGACTCCGCTTCTGACATCTGATAAAGCGAGTCTTCTAGGTTGGACCCGTGATGGGAGAGTTCCCCTTGGGATGGTAGTGAAACTGTTGGTCCTGCCTTGATGCTGAGGGATTCTTTGCTGATTGCCAGGGATGTGGGGGCTGCATTGATGCCCATTGAGCCAACTGCTATGGAATCATAAATGGGAATGAATCCCATGAAGGTTGTTGAGATGGCCACTGATTGGTTGGATGAGAATCTGTTCTTCCTCTTTCTTGTGGTATTGATGAACCAATAGTTGGGACATCGAAGACTTCATCCTCTGAGGAGTCTGAATCTGCAAAGGGGTCTTTGGATGCAAAAAGGAGTTGACATTGAGCCTTGGCAGCGAATAGTGGTGTCTTGGAGATTCCGACTTAAAGATTGTAGGTATCAAAGCTTGGCTCCAAGAACTTGACCATCAGAGTTGAGGTGGGGAGGACTGATGCTCCCGAGCCAGGGAGTTCACTTTTGGCAAGGGATAATATTGGTTTTGAGGGGAAACTGAATGGTGCTGGGTTCATTACAACCAGTTTATACTAAGTCTTTGCAACTGTTTAGCCGTCTTTTTTGCCGTTTTTGGAGGTGGTTCCATTGCTGACTTTGGCACAGAGGTGTGTGATCGCAGCTCTGAAAACAAGAGTGTCATGCCAAAGCCACCAAATGGACCCTTGCAACCTTGCTGATGTGAGTCCGATTTTCCATGCGGGGATCTGGGATGCCCAGGGCTTTCCCCCACAGTGTGGCTTTAAGTCTTGCCACTCTCCCTTCATGCTTACAGACTTGACACATGGTTGTATTGTGGCCTTCTCCCAGACAAAAGAGGCATGAGGAGTGGTCATTTTGGGACATTTTTGCCCTGCACTCACCACGTTTTAAAAATAGGGCCACCCTAACTATCTATTGGTTTTAGAAGTCCGCCCAAAAAAAGAGGGGGGGGGGAAACTAAACCAACCAAGCAAAAACCTCCAAAGGAAGTTTAGAAAACGTATAGAGGGCCAAAAGTTAAAAACAGAAGTAAGTATGAGGCTTTACTTGGGCCCCTACAAGGTTTTTATATATCTTTGAAATAAACACTCCTTTGTCCATACTTACTTAAGTTTTTAACTTTTGGCTCTCTATAAGTTTTCTAAACTTCATTTGGAGGATTTTGGTTTTAGAAGTCTTCAGAATGCTCCATGGAAGAATCCTCTTTTTTCTTCGAGGCCTCACAAAGCAGCAATCAGAACCACGTCCTCTCCTGATGGCAGCAAGAAGAGAACTGAGGGAAGGAGTGCTATCCCTGCCTCTGTCAAGTGACCCTTTGGGCAGGAAAAGGGATCACTGTAGACAGAGGGGAGGGGCAGCACTCCAGAGCCTAGAAGCTTCTTCAGAAAAACTTGTGAGCTCCTCTCTGTGGCTGGCCTGCAGTCATGCAGTCCCCATATGTAGCTGCAAAGAAGCCACGAAGATGAACACAGAGATCACTTCTAAAGTATGGTAAAAGACTATGTAAATCTTCAGACAGATTTTCTTAAATTATACGTTTTCCCCTGCTAGCTGAAATCTAATAAATACTTACCACATTCAGCAAAACTGTGTTCAAACAGAGCACTTTGAATTAAAGGCTCAGGATCACTTTACTTGATTTTAAAACAATTTAACAACCCCCTCCCCCAACCCTCTGAATAGGGTTGCCAGGTGAGGCTGACAAGCCAGCGGGAGAATTATTAGGCGGCTCTGAGACAAGGGGGGGAAGAAGTGCGACTGAACTCTGAAGCGAGTTCCGGGTGAGCTGGCTGTCGCATTTAAAGAGACTGCATTCCTTTTAAATGTCAATCTTTTTGAAACTTGGGGAGGGGGGGGTTGAGAAGAGGCACCAGCAGTTATGCTAAAAACGTGGTCCCTCTATTTCATAAAACAGGCCCCCCCCCGCCCCAGATATCCACAGATTGATTCTCCTTTATATTGTTGCCAGGTGAGGCTGACAAGCCAGCGGGAGAATTATTAGGCGGCTCTGAGACAAGGGGGGGAAGAAGTGCGACTGAACTCTGAAGCGAGTTCCGGGTGAGCTGGCTGTCGCATTTAAAGAGACTGCATTCCTTTTAAATGTCAATCTTTTTGAAACTTGGGGAGGGGGGGGTTGAGAAGAGGCACCAGCAGTTATGCTAAAAACGTGGTCCCTCTATTTCATAAAACAGGCCCCCCCCCGCCCCAGATATCCACAGATTGATTCTCCTTTATATTCTATGGGGACTGGTTTCCATAGGGTATAATGGAGTGCCCTCCTGCTTTCTGATAGCCGTGAAGCAGGAGGAAGGGCTCCAAACCAGGGGATCCCCCGCCCCCCAACTGGGGATTGGTAACCCTACCTCTGAACGTAAAAGCATAACTCCTTGTTAAACTAGTGGAATGAGATTAATCAGTAAATTAGAGGTGAGAATGGTCCAAACGAATCACAGTTTGCTATTTATATGAATTTTGTGCATTCATAAAACATGCTGGGTACACAACAATTGTGTATCTGAGTCATGTGCTTCTACTGCCAACTACTGCATATGGAAATCCTGCATGTACATGAGGGCACTTTCCATTTCACTGAAGACAGAGAAGAGCTCTGTTTGCACACAGGGGCCATATCATTGCCTAACAAGCCAATGCTTCTATCACTGAGGTTGTGAACAGAGCAGCAGAGCACTACCTACATAGCTGAACAGCAGCCAACTATGAAGACTCCCTACATTTGAAGCATAATTATTTCGTGTAATGATGACAAATCCCCAAATCCCTGGGACTCTGAGACCAGATGGAATTAAATTGGTGCCGTTTCAGCTTGGTGGGAATACTGTGGTTTCATCTGATTTGAGGAACACTAAGGCCTGGGTCCAGCTTAGCTCTGAATTTAAAATCTCCTTCTGTGTTTCCTTCTGCCTACACCATCCTTCTTAATCCTGTAACACCAACGTGTACAATTCATCTTTTTCTCTTCCACCCCCTGGAGGCTTTTGCTACATTATTCTTCACTCCAGTATTATTCAGTATGAAATAGAGAATGTGCCAAATATATTGCATCATGCCATTTATTTTAAATGTCACTGGAACTGCCCGATTTTCATTTTTTTTAAAAAAAATCCAGTCTGTGCTAAATATGTCAGCTACACATTTCCCCCTCAAAAAGACCACACAGACACACAGTGGAAGGTGTCAGTTGTATTGACTGGTTGAAGTTTTTACAAATTGCAAGTTGAGCAGATCAAAGAGTGAGATCACTATAGAAGGCAATGATCAATTCAGTTTGAAATGGTCAACACAACAGGCAACATGGTTTAAACATGAACAAATTCAGGCTGTTGGCAATCTTTTTCAGAAATGGTTTAAAAGCTGGCTTCTGTCATACACCTAGACCTTTCTGACACAAACTCTGTAGCTGTATTTTTCTCTGATGATTTGCTATCTTTTGTGCTCTCTGCATAGATATGCCATTAGTGCATAGTACAAACAGCAAAGTGTTTGTCCCTTCCCCACTGTGTACTAAAGAAACACATGGAGGGGGGAATTGTTATGTTGTATGGAAAGAGGCTACATATATAAGGAAGGAAACAGATCACCCCATGAAAGGACATTCAGTAAAGTAAGAATGTTCTGAAGTAGGCTAGGAGGCATTTTTACTCTTATGAACTATAACTTAAGAGTTGCATGGCAAATACATCAAAGAAACAAACATGACTTACTCACGAGCTCTTACTCTTATTGCCCAATCCTACCTCACCCACTAGATTATTTGAGGATCTATCCTTTCAACAGAAATAACACTGACTTTTGAAAGTGAAAACTGAACATAACAAATGGCATTGTGGAGAGATCCCTTTCACTCAGGAATGCACTCCAATGTTGCATTAATTGTGAGGACACTCTGCTCATGTACGCTCACAGCTGGCAGAAAGGGGGGGGGAGTGGGGGAAAGGAGCCATCAAGCTCCCAGTACATAGCACATTACTCCTAGCTATGCGGGCACTGGCCTAAGCAGGAAGATGGATACTAATTCACACTCTGTTGCCAGGTTACACTAAAAGAGGACAGAGACCACTAACAGCTAGGAAGTAAAGTCTTACATTTGGGGCAGTAAGAGCCAAATGACCCCCCCCCCAGGTGTGAAGGGCTCCTCCAGAGAAGATTATAAATTCCCAAGACAGAAGAAAGGAACTACTATTCCATTTTGGGCAGCTCTTTGGATGGACACCAGCCATGATGAACTAAGCTTTCACCAAAGGACTCTGTCCTGTACACAAGGCAGTGGGTAACAGAGAAGAGACACAAACTGGAGAACTAAAGTAATTATGAGCTCTCACTTACTAAAAAATCAAATAAAGCTAGCCTGTCCTTAATCAAACATCAGTTTACCTACTGGACCTCCGGTTTATGGTGACACGATAGCGGACATTTCTCCCGGACCTCCCGGGGAAGTGATCCGTGCGCCAACGGTTTGGAGGGGGGGCAACTGGTCGCCACCCCCCGGAGCCTTTGTGAAAAACTTCTAGCCATGGGGTTTTGAAGGGTAGCCTCTTTGCCAGCGCGTTGCTGGAGAATTGAGGCACTCTTCCACCCTGACAGTCCTGCTGCTGCTGCATCTGCAATGGAACCAGAGCCGCTGACCGGGATAAGCGTTGGAGATCGGGTGTAAAAAACATACCTTGAGCGCGGTCTTCAGACCATCAATGAACAGTGAGTCGAATTAAATTGAAATGCCGGGAATTTAAAAGAACCCCCCCCCCCGGGAACGATGAGATGAGCGAGTGGGGGGAGGGCCCCCTCCCATACGCACAAAGAGAATAGCAATTTGCCAAGGGGGGTGGTGGTGGAAGAAAAAGCATTGAAATCTATTTTAGAGATCAACCAGAGCACCTGTAAGCATTTGGGCAAACTTCAGAGACTTTAGCAAGTTTTCAAAAAAGTAAACAATCCATAAAAATGGCATGGAAAAAAACGGAGAAAGACAGACAAGCAGCCGGAAGATACCTCTGAGTTTTCTAAACTGTTAGCGGACACTTTGCACCCTCTACTGGACCAGATGACGAACATCAATCAACAACTGACAGCTCTAAACCAGAACTTTGCAGCTCAGCAGCTCCAATTGACTGAGACTACAAAAAAGACAGAGCAAACAGCTGAGAAATAGAAGAAAATGGATGCCAACTCCAAAAAGGTTAAGAAAAAGGTTCAAATGCTGGAAAAGAAGCAAGCTTCAGACGAATATCAACTTTTGCAGCTACAAATGGAAAAAGCGAATTTAGTCCTCCGATTCCAAGGCGTCCCTGAAGCAAAAGAAGAGAATCTAAAGCAACTGCTGAGTGATGCGTTAGCCCCAATCACAGATTTAAAACCGGAATACCTTGTAAGCGAAATGGATGTGGTTTATAGAACCTATTCCGTTTATATAAAGAAAAATAATCTGCCTGGGGAGATAGTGGTTAGATTCTCGAAGAGACACCTGAGGGACCAAATCCTGGAAGCAACCACAGGAACGCCCTTGAAAATTGGAGGCAACATCATCAGGATCTTAAAAGATATTCCATTTGAAATAAGGAAGAAGAGGAAGAAGTACAAGGACTTGATCCTATTTTTACAAACAAACAGCCTTCCTTACAGATGGCTGACTCCCAAAGGCATCATTTTCAAACTGCTGGATAAAAAAGAAAAAATTGACTCTGTTACTAAAGTGCGTGGGTTCCTGAGACTGTAACTGGGGGAGTCCGGTGAGGACTCCGCTACTTCCGATGAGGACTTGGTCTCCGAAAAAGAGGCAGCAGCCCCTAAGCGAGAATATCAATTAAGGATTAGAAAAGATAAAACAAAATGAAGACAGAAGAACTCTGAATTGTGCCTTAAGGTTATCAATGATGCTCTTGTGATTTTCTTTAAATAGTGAAAACAATGGTTTTAAAGATAAATAATAGAGCATGATCAACTATGTTCAATGTAATCATAGCATTTTAGATTAACACTGATACAAGCTATTGTAATGATCTCCTATTCTTGGGTTTTTAGTTTGGTTTTCTTTCCTTTCTCCCATAGATGTAGTTTTCCCTTCCCCTTTTTTCATTGTAGTTTATAGAAAATGCAATAAAAAATCCCCTCCGGGGGCTTAAAAAACCCAAAACAAAACATCACTTTACCTACTGAAGGGGAACTACGTGTTTTCACCTTTTCTTTGCTTTCTTGCCTGAAAGCTTGAATAGAACCCATACACTCTTATTCATTTATTAAAACTTTCTTGTATTTTGAACTCTTTAAATAAAGTCTGATCTTTGGAAACTCACCACACCTATTTGGTCTTGCTATCTGAACTGTAGTAATGGGGAGGGGCAGCAGAAAAGCTTGTAATCCCTGGAATACAATAGCGCTAAACTGTGAAGCTGTGATAGATCTTCCCCACATTTGCTTGTAGAAACATAGCAGGAAGAGAGGCAACCAGGGAAAAACTCTAAATGGCAATGTAGATATGGCACATTAGATGTATGGCTCTGTCTGAGAGGGGGCACCCTAAGCATCACTGGAGGGAATTGGTGGTTACCCAGTTTGTAATTGGCACCCTTGGGAAGAGAAGGGAAGGGGTGCATCACTAAGTGGAGACTTGGGGAGACTGTGGGATTCTTCCAACCCCCTTGGGGTCCAATAACAAGGAATAATGAACAGCTTGTGAGTCTCTTCCTTCACAGGCATAAAGAGATATATCTGGTTATGCTTGGTCCCTTTCAAATCTTTGTCCCATTCTGTGATATGTCAGTGAGAGGGCTACGAAATCAAACCCTCCTTCGACACTGACATTGTGCAATGCCAAATAATAAGACCTCGATGCTGCAGGATTACTTTGCAGTGCATGATGTGGACCTGGCATGCATGACCGAGACCTGGACTTATTGCCCAAACCCTTTCCTCCCCAGACTCCAAGCCCTCCCCTCCCCAGGCTTCACCTCCAAAATCTCCAGGTATTTCCCAACTCAGAGCTGGCAACTCCATGCGTAATATTGCCGAAGGCTACATCCCTTAAATGGCATTGTAAAAACTTCCATTCTGTGCTCCCTAACAACAAACAAGGCAAATACCATTAGTCAGCAACTTTGTTCAACTTTACCTTTAGGTCAGACACGTCTCGATAGCACTGTTCAGAGCGGGTGTGGTCAGACAACTGCACATTCCAAAAACAAGGAAGCTGGTACACCAGAAAGGGATTCTGTTTGATGACTGCATTGAAGATATCCTGGTAGACAAGAAAAAATAATTTTAAAAAGGTCTAGCCCTTTAAAATCAGGGGTAGGGTAGTGAGGAGCTGCCAGTCTTCATCTGAACTGTAAATCAATGATAGAGTTTGACTTTCAACAAAAGTGCTGCCTCTCCAGCATCTGGCTGGTTGGTTTGAACTCAACCTTTTCTGTTGGTTCAAAGAGCTCACAGTTTAGATTTCAATAAAGGCTTTGAATATAGAACAATAAGTATACTTTTTTCCTCTGCCACTATTATGAAAATATGCCCGTCGATATGACTGTGATTATCTAGGGCAGGGGTTCCCAACCTTTTTGAGACTTAAGGGCACATCTGGAATTCTGACACAGCAACAAAATGACTGCCATCGTTTTAACTTCAGTAACACAGGGCAGATCCTTCTGCTGTGGTGGCAGCTGCTGCCAAACCAACATTTAAAAAAAATCTGCACAGTCAATCAAATCTCCAATAGTTAATCAGAAGCCCTGTTGAGCAAAAGCCTACCACTTCCCAGCGACAATTGGTGGGCATCAGAAAAGATGTCAGTGGACACTGTGGCACCCATGTGTACCACACTGAGGACCCACAGTCAAGGGAATGGGTAGGAAACACTCTTGTGTGTTCTTTCTAGGGTTTTGTCTTTGTTTCCAAATGAATAACAAAACAAACCTATAACATCACCATTTATTATTTTCATCAGGGTAACAAAAAATGGATAGTAATGTCAATGAATGAGCACATGCCATTCCTTCCATTTGGATTTCTGGTCCATGGCAGTTTGGTTTAGAGAGGTCAGAGGGATGGGAAAGAATCAGAATTGTGAAGCTGACACTGAATTTTTCTGATCATCAAAGTCAGACAGATCTGGCAACAGAAGGATAGGTCTTTCCTTCCATGTAGTGTTCTCCAGTTGTTATCAGTAGTCTGGTGAAGGTTTTCTTGGCTTTAAGCAGCAGTAGCTTCCATCAACTTTTCTCTTTGCCTGAGCGAGTTTTGTTTTCCGTAGGCTGATATTTTTATTGCTCCATTTTCTGATATTCTGCTGTTTAGTTACCATGTTTCTTTCTCCATTGCCAGTGGTTAGTTAATTAAGTCTATCTAGCTCTCTGATTGTAGTGCACACAAATAATGAGCTTCCCTCTCTCTGGAGTTCAGTCTCTTTGCCCTCCTGCCTATTCTCTTGAGAGTCCTAATGCCATTCTCTAAAAGCTATAGGTTGCTGTCTGCTTTTTTGGAGACACAAGAACAAGGCCTACCTCTGTGTACCCTCAATAATGCTACTAGTCCTCTTGCGTGGTGCAAGCCAAAAATGCCCCTTGTACTGCTGCCAACCTTCCAAAGACTTTAAACAAAACATCTGCATTCTGTGCCCTAGGGACTTCTGACACTATGACACTGCCTGCCTCCCTCCTTGGGACGGCCAAATACCTTCCTGTATCCAGTTTGGAATGCTGCCTGACTTCTGGAGGTCCAAATGTCTGCCTCTGTTTGCTGTAGCATGTAAGAGTGCCCTCGGATACACAAATATCTTTTCTCATTTTATGATGTACAAATACTTAGATAAACAGTTTCCAAGATGCTACAGCATTCAGTTTTGTTTGTGTTTCACAAGACTTTTTGATTGCAATTGCCCAGCTCTAAAATTTGGCAGGGGTAATAATTTGAGTGACAAGTGCAATCCCTGAAGAATTCATCCAAAACTAAATGGAAAACAAAGACCTTACAGCTGGAAATGTCTTTTGTGTTTAATCGTCTATAAAATGAACAAAGCTTTGAAATGAATACAAAATGGGGGGAAAGTGCATATTCCTCAGTCCCCTCCCCCAAGATGAAAGCTGACCCTCAGATTATAAAATTGTGCCACCCAAGCTGTGCTTCCTCTTTCAGAGTCATACAGTGGCATATGGGTCAGAAGTGACAGAGGAAAGTGTTAACACAAGTGTGAGAGAAGTCCAGGGAACATTTGTGCAAATGTCATGCAGTGCTGGGAAATGGATTGTGGGCTAAAAAGACACAGAAAGGAGAAGGAAGAAAGTACAGAGTTTGCAATGGAGGACGAAAGCACAGAGTTTGGATCTAATCAGCTAAGATATTTATGGATACTTAGCAGGCTAATACCCTGGAAATACATTGTATGGTAATATACTGCCATGGCTATCAACAGTCAGTAAAATATGTCTGACACTTCTGCCTTTGTCTCTTGTCACTCCTCTTTCTGTAATTTTCTGGATAGATATGAGGAAAAGGATTTTCTTTCTTTCCATTGTATCCAAAGAAGTGAGCTGTGACTCAGAAAAGCTCATTCTGGAATAAATGCTGTTATTCTTTAAGGTGCCCTCAGACTTCTGTTTTGTTTTGCTACAACAGACTAACAAGGTTCCCTTTGCAATTATCCTCTGGAATTATTACTTCTGCCTGCAAGTCAGAATAGCCTTCACTATCAGATTATCCTTTTCATACCTCATAGTTAAACTGAATCCATGAAGTAACACAAGCATTGAAATGGGCCTGTATCATGCGCAATACTACAAAGTTATTATTACACACAGAAAATAAAATAAAATACACACTGTATTGTGTGTGAAGAATATCACTGCAGCCATGCAGCACAAAGTTGGGACTGCCCACAGCTGCTCAACATGAAGCACCTTTATTTATAAACATCCTTTATTGCTCTTATTAATGTAATATCAGTGTTTAAAAATTCTAAAATGTGTGATGCAACCCTCAAGGCAAAGGACATGGCCTTACCAAGGTCATAATTTTCTAATTCAGACAGTCAAAAATACTGGGCACATTTCTTTTTGTGCTCATTAATAGAAACAGCACATTTACATGGAAGCTGTATAGTCATTCCCCCTTCCCCAGAGATTTGTGTGGGTTTTGATTAACTAGTGGATGTTACTGATTTGCTGTCACATCCAATAAAAGAAAGCAAAGATATTTTCTTGATAGTTACTAGCTTTATGAGAACAAGAAAAAGCGTTAATCTCTTGTTTTTGTAATGCCCAAGAAATTCTACATGCATCACAGACACTACATTTGTCCATGCTTTAACCATAATGGTTGATGCATTAAGAAGTTTCCAGATAATAATACAGTTTTTATTCTAGTGCGTAATGTTGAAATGAGAGACTGAAATGCAGATCATCCAGCACTTGGAACTCTTACCTTTAATATAGTCTGTTCTGGCCACTATTACCAAAGAATGTACACCTAAAGCCATTCTAAGTTTGTAGTCCTGACAGCACACTTACTGTGGAGCAGTCTCCACAGTTTCCAACATACCGTTCTGGAGGAAATGGGCTTCAAAATTGTGGCCAAACCTGGCAGGAGTTTAAAATGGACTCTGATAGGTTTTGAATCAGGACATTAATCGCTCCACATCCCTGTATCCCCTTCTGCAAAATGAGGGTAATGAGTCTTCTCTAACTCCCAGCTGCGCTGTGAAGACAATATCCTTAATGTCTGTAAGGTGCTCAGACTGGATGGCCAAGGATGGAGAAGAGGGAGGTGATTGCAATAGCTGGAGACAGATGAAATTGTAATGACTGTTTGTTGAACTGAGAATGACAAAACCAGTAGAGAAGGAAATAGTATTTCCAAGTTTCTTAGAAGCCTGGAGCCTTTTGTTTCAAAGAAGGTAGACTACATGAATTTCTTAACAAGGAAAAAATCAGGAAAAGAAAAAGTCGTGTGCAGTAACAGCTACAATATAGGCTTGTTTGTTAAGATTACAAGGATAATTTGAATACATCAAGTATTTCCCCCAGAATGACAATGCAGTCAACAGAGGTTGCTTAAGACTCGGTACATAATGTCCCTTGCAAAAGTTTAACTCTGGCTGTGCATGGAATATGTTAAAAGAACATCTTATCCATGTGTCTCCCAGGCACCTGCTCTGCCATCACTAGGCAGGAGACAGGTCTCACTGGTGTTTTACTGCCTACAGGTCTCATATCCTGAGGCTGCGGTCCCACACACACTAAGTAATCCACTTTCAGTGCACTTTCCAACTGGATTTTTACTGTGTGAACTGGCAAAATCCAGTTGGAACGTGGATTGAAATTAGATTATTTAGTGTGTGTGACTGCAGCCTGAAGGTGGACCACTTAATCATCAGCCTATGCATGTTTGGAGAGAGAACATCGAACCACACATCATCAAGCATAGCACCTTTGTGGCTAGCCAGCCCTAACCTAAATGCTTCAATTCTCATATTTTTTCAGAGCACTTTCAGAAATTCTGTTTGTATTATCAGCGGCTGTGTTCAGACAGGCACTTTAATCCACTGTTGCCCCGCCACTAATTGAGCCAGATTATTTTGTACTAGAGAATCCTGACCAGACTCACCCCTTTTAGCACACTTCAAAGCGCTTCTACTGGCCTTGGAGTGATCAGACAGCAGCAGGCATGGAGTCAGCCCGTCGGCCATTTTTACAAAAAGTTGGTCCTCAGAGCATGCCCACAAGCATGGACGAGCCTGCTGGGATATGTCGTTCATGCGGCTGTTGGCCATTTTCTTAAAAGTTTGCATTCTGAGCATGTGCACAAGTGCTTGCTGAGAATGCTGGGATATGGAGTTCACTGCCGTCCTCCCGCTAATCTTTTCAATTTATTTATATTTATTTATTTGTTTGACTTTTACCCCGCCCTCCCGCCAAGGCGGCTCAGAGCGGCTTACAATGGTTAAAACCAGTATACAATTAATACCGATTGTCACATCTAAAACAATACAAAGCAATACAATAAATACAACTTATTAAAATTAGAATGTGGCGGCATCTGTTATAAAGTGCTAGTGCTTATGTGGGACCGTCAGTGTAGCCAGGACTGTTAGAATGCTTGTTGGAAAAGCGCGGTCTTCACTGCTCTACGGAATTGTTGAAGATCCCGCAGAGCTCGAATTTCATTTCGGAGCTGGTTCCATAGCGTTGGTGGAACTAGGGAGAATGCCCTGGTTCTTGTTGCTGTTAACTTAGCATCCCTAGGGCCAGGGGGGACCAAGCGATTTTGTGTCTCGGATCTCAGTGCCCTCGGGGGAACATACGGGGAAAGGCGGTCCCTCAGGTAGACAGGCCCCAGACCATTAAGGGCTTTAAAGGTCAAAACCAGCACCTAGAAGCGTATCTGGAACACTATTGGCAGCAAGTGCAGCAACCTCAGCACAGGTTGGATGTGTTCTTTCATGGGGAGACCCATCAACAACCTGGCTGCGGCATTCTGCACCAGCTGCAGCTTCCGGAGTTGCCTCAAGGGCAACCCCATGTAGAGAGCATTGCAGTAATCCAGCCTCAAGGTGACCATAGCATGGATCACTAATGTCAGATCGTTGCATTCGAGGAAGGGGACCAACTGCCTAATCAGCTGCAGGTGGTAAAAGGCTGCCTTGGCAGTGCCTGCTACCTGGGCCTCCATTGTCAGGGAAGCATCCAGGAGCACTCCCAAACTCCTGACCCTCAGAGCTGGCACCAATGGTGCCCCATCAAAGGCCGGAAGAGGGACCCCTAACCCCGTACCACTCCGATTCAGGCATAGGACCTCTGTCTTCATCGGATTCAGTTTCAGTCGACTCAGCCTAAGCCAGCCCGCTACGTCCCACAACGCTCGGTCCAGATCTTCCGGGGTAGAGCCAGACTGACCACCCAACAGAAGATAGAGCTGAGTGTCATCCGCATATTGATGACACCCTAGCCCATGTCTCCGGGCAATCTGGGCAAGGGGGCGCATATAGATGTTAAATAACATCAGGGAGAGAACTGCACCTTGAGGCACCCCACAGACTAGTGGGTGTCTTCGGGACAGCTCCTCCCCGAGCACCACCCTTTGTCCCCAGCCTTGGAGAAAGGAGACAAGCCATTGCAGGGCGAGCCCCCGAATCCCCACATCGGCGAGGCGGTGGGCGAGCAACTGGTGATTGACCATGTTGAATGCCGCCGACAGGTCTAACAACAGGAGCACGGCCATCCCGCCCCGATCCAAGTGCCTTCGGAGATCATCTGTGAGGGCGACCAGTGCTGTCTCCGTCCCGTGGCCTGGGCGGAAGCCGGACTGGAACGGGTTTAGTGTGGAAGTGTCATCCAGGAAGGCCTGCAACTGTATCACCACCGCCCTCTCTATTAATTTGCCCAAATAGGGCAAGTTGGAAACCGGCCGATAGTTGGCCAATTCAGCCGGATCCAAAGATGTTTTCTTTTAAGAGGGGGCAGACCGTCGCTTCCTTGAGAGCCCCTGGGAATAGGCCCTCAAAGAGGGACCTATTGACAATATCCTGAAGGGAACCTCAAAACCCCTCTCGGCCAGCTTTAATTAGCCAAGAGGGGCACGGATCAAGACTGCAAGTGATTGGGCGCACAGTTGAGACCAATCTGTTGACTTCCTCTAGGCTGAGAGGGCCAAAACAATCCAGAATGGAATCAGAAGATGTGCTTAGAGCCTCGAGTTCACATACTGTCTCAAATGTGACTGGGAGGTCGCGGCGGAGCGACAAGACTTTATCTGCAAAATAACTCGCAAAAGCCTCACAGCCTATATCCAATTCCTTAGCATTTTGTCTGCTCTGTGGCAGGGGGGTTAAAGACCGAATCGTTCTATACAATTGTGCTGGGCGCGAGTTTGCAGATGCAATCTCGGCTGCGCAGAACTCCTTCTGCGCAGATGGCCTTGGTTGCCATCTCATACGACTTCATAAACATTCGATAGGATGCTCTTGTCGCTTCGTCATGAACCCACTGCCACTGTCTCTCCAGTTGTCTGAGCTCTCACTTCATCAGCCTCAGCCCCTGGGTATACCAAGGTGCCAGCCTAGATCGAGGGCGTAGAGGACGTCCGGGAGCGATCTCGTCGATGGCTGCAGAGAGTCGGTTGTTCCAGTCCTCCACTAGCTCATCTAATGAGTCACCAGGGGGCAATGGATCCCAGAGAGCCATCTGAAGCCGCACTGGGTCCATCTGGCTCCGCGGGCGAGCTAAAATCGGCTCACCACCCAAACAGGGTTGGGGTGACACGTTTACCCCTTCTCCAAAGGACAGAAAAAAGCTGAATAACAGAGGCATCTTTCTTTTAGGGTTTTTAAAAAGAAAACAAAGTTTTGAGCAGCCCCTGTAAGGGGGGAGGTAGGTGTGAATAAGCAGTTGCCCGTGTGAACGCAACCAGCATTTCCCAATTCCAGCATCTTGCCATCTTGGGAAATGCTTTCTCCATTGCTTGTACCCAACTTACAACCTCCAGTTCTCAATAACCACTTTTTGTGGAATACTGTTGCTCCCCCCAAACACACCAACAACCCTGTTTAGTGCTCTGTGCAACTTGCAAGGGACCATGCTGGTTTCAACTGCTGCTATTTGCAAAGGACTAAGCAGGATGAGTGAA
>NW_015172037.1:575785-631043 GCF_001447785.1 Gekko japonicus | reverse complement strand
TTTGCAGCCGACGGGGATTTTGTTCAGCTGTAGGCTTCAGTCGTGTTCTGGGCGGCATTCATTTCGGCTTGGCTTGATGACGTTAGTTCTTCCTTGGCTGCTTTTGAGTTGTAGTGCCGCACTGCCACCGCCTGGCCGGATTGGCCCATTACAGGCTTCTTGATGCCAAAGAGGTCTTTTTTCCAGGCTTACGAGCTTACGAGCTGGACATTCCATTCACCGGCTAACACCTCCCCTACGGGGGTTTAGTGTGCCCACCCTCTCTAAGGAGTGGTACCCATTTTATCTACTCACCGAAGCTTTCGAACCGCTGGGTGGACGGCGAGCTGGGGACAAGGCTGGTAGCTCACACCAGCACGGGCTAGAACTGACAGCAACTCTGTTCAGTTCAGATGTTAACCAGAGGATAAATCCTCTGTGCCACCGCTCCCCTTCAATGCCACCGATCCATTCAGTGGCAGTACAAACAGTAGCAGTACATCCAAACCAGGGTGGATAAAATTATGGGTGACTGAATCAACAAAGACCAACCACCTATACATATATAATTAGATATTTAAAATTTCAAGCATATTTTTAAACAATTTTTTAAAAGTCATAGTCATATTAAATATCCCTCGCATCCATTCTCCAGCACATTTTCAAGGGAAACCTTTTAGCAAAACTTGAGTTTGGTTCAGAAAAAAACTGTTGTGCGAATGGTCTCCCCCCACCCCCAATCTCAGGAACAATCTTTATGTTATTACCTTGAAGCTACACACTTACCTGGTCAGCCAATGAAGTGGAGAGCATGCTCATTAGCTCTCTTTCAGCCGTGAGCCTCCACATCTGCTCCCATTTCATCTTGCGCAATTTGTCCAGAAGTAGCAGAATGACCCCTGGAATCAACAAAGCAGTGGAAAGAACAGGCAAGCGGCAATGAAAATGTGTTAAAGCAAGGACCTTCACGCACCAGTGCTGCGTGACAAGGGTTAAAACAAGAACTTTGTGTAAAAGGGGTATAGGAATTGTAAGGCATTACCAGCCCATCATTTTTGCTGAAAACAAAAAATCTAAATCTGTTCAAAAATATGAGACGTTTTTCAATCTAAAAACCTCACATACTGGATCCCCCCCACTTAGTAAGTGAGGGTTGGTAATCACCAAGATAACAGTGGATATTCCCCAGTGCTTCTGTGAGCCATGCTGGAATATGTGTATATGTGTACAACGTGACACTGTTTCTGCCTTTCCCATTATGAGCTGAATTGGAAGAGTTTTTGAGGGACGCCTTTTCTTCCCAGAGCATGAAATACACATGGGGGCAAATGGGAAAAAATTAGTTACATCTGCTGTGATGGACACTGCAATGGGAACAGAGTCAACACAGAAATTAGTGTGCAAAACAGGCTGCTTTGTATTCATTATAGCTGATTTGCCCCCACCCCTTAAGGTGTTCTATGTTTCTAAAAACAAAACTTGGGGGGAAAGGACTGGTGGATGAAGGTGATGAAGTACAAACACTGTGTCTGTTTTTAAGGAAGCCTTTCATATAGTGAGCTTATTCACAAAGAAACGCCAGTGGATGCAGATAAGAACCCCATTTGGGGGATGATAGCTGGCTGTTGGTTGCTAAATAAAAGAGTCGTGATAAACAGCAGCATATCATGTAGTTAGGAATTGTCTTATGGGATCAGTGATAGGCCTTCTTTCACTTAACATCCTCATTAGTGCAACTGGGGAAAATGTAGAGAATATTAATAACTTTTAACTTAGTTGGCCTAAAATTAACATGTCAGGGTAATAACCATGAAAGAACCCAGGAGTCGATGACATGCATTTACAGTGGGTGAAAAACTGAGGAGGGAGAGAAACCAGAGGGACTAACACTGCAATCCTAACCAGAGTTACACAGTTCTAAATCCACTGAAATCAATGGGTTTAGAAGGGCATAATTCTGAGGACTGCACTATGAAAGAGTTAGCAAACCCCCAAAAGAAAGAAATTATGAACTAAAGAATGACTTCCAATTAGAGCAGGGGTGTCAAACATAAGGCCCGGGGGCTGGAACCATCCTGTCCAGAGCTCTTATGTGGCCCGCGAGCAACTAGTGCAAGGGAGAAAACAGGAGACTGCTGTAGAGGAGTGGGCAGAGCCACTCCAATTGTGGCATCAGCATGGTGGAGCAACCTCGTCTGCAGCAGTCAAGCAGTATGGAGGCATCGGCCCAGTGTTGCACTGCTGGCTATCCACTCCACCCATGTGGGTTTCCTTTGCACCCCCATCCTAGCCCATGGGGTCTTGCACTGAAGATACACCAACCCGGGGCTTATCAGCTGCTGTCCTTTATACAGTTTATATCACTGGTACCTGTCTTTATGTTTTATGGCACACATGGCCCGCCCAACAAAGTGACATTTATGTCAGTTCTGGCCCTCATAACAAATGAGTTCAACACCTCTGAATCAGAGAGTAAAATGTTCTATGGAGGAATGTCATGTCACATCCCTGCTTATCAAATTACACTGGGCAGCAAAGCCCCAGAGATCTAGGAAATGTGAACTTTTCATTTGTGTATATTTTGGCTACGTATTTAGAAATAAACCTACATAGGGGGTATGAGACAGGGGAGAGGTGATCCAGCTCTGCCTATCTACCCTACCAACTTACTTAGGGATTCATTTGGAGCTGCAGGCACCAGAGAAATGACAGGGCACCAGTGTGCCTTGAATTGCTTTGCTGATTGCAGAATGTGCCCTAGCAACACATACACTCACCCCAGTGGCTAGTGAGGTTGACCAATCAGGAGAGAGCTTCAAAGGAGGTCTCTAGATAAAATGGCTGGCCAGGCCTTGGGTGCAGAAGAGAGCTTTGAGGGAGGGTTGTTGCTCCTCAGGTCTCTGCCCCACCTCAAGCATCTCTAGATTTTATAGCATATTCTTCTTTCTCTATGCCTTTGCTTTCCTGTCAGGGGAGTCTTGCCATGTATGGTCATCTTGGCACCCATTGGTTCAAATTCTGTGACTTGGTGGGGTAATCCTGACTCACAGAAGTTCTGGAGATCTGCCAACATGCACCTTTATAAATGGCTTCCCTTGCTCCCCAGTAGGGAGCTGACATTAGCCTCTTTCAACCACCAGGGTGGAGGTCACCTGGGGATCTTTCTGCTTGTGGTCTCTTTACTCCTGTTGTCTCAAGTCATCTCCTGACCTGGGTCCACAGTCCACATTCATGCTTTCATTCATTCTCTCACTCACCCGTTATCCACACCTGGACCTATACACGGGTTTATTTCTTAAGCTGCTTGTGCACTTTTATTTAATTGTGAATTTTTTTGCTCCCTCCCTTCAATTGTATTTTTAAACCATCCTCCCCTATGAAATAGGGCTCAGGGCAGTGTACATCAGAGAACCATTTACAAAGTCTACAGCTTTAAAACAATTCTTAATAGCATCTCCAGTTAAAAAAGATAACCTTTGACACGAAGGCAAAAGCCAACAGTTAGCCTAGGCTGTTAGTTACCCAAAACAGACATTTGCATGCTCTGTGGCTTTTGACCTGAGGGACATTTAAAACTTAATACATATTTAGCTGAAGCCTGTTAAAACAATGGGGTCCAAACTTCATGTCTCATCAGCAGACTTCCCAAGTACTTACCGTGATTCAGCGGGGGACACAGACATCCTCTCAGGACCGCACCATGCCATCACCAGGAAGGCAATGGGGCTGGAAAATCGATGGTAACATCGAGTTTTCAGTCCCATTGCCAGAGCGTCGCCCAGCGTCACTTCCTGGCAACGGCATGGTGTTGTACAGGGAGGAATGGTCCGGCCGGGGAGCATGTTTTCCCCGCCGGATCACAGTAAGTACTTGGGAACCCTGCTCATCAGGGACCTTACAAACCCATCTGTAAAGAACGTTGGCTCCCTCAAATTTTGCTCTGATTCGAAGTTTGGTTCAGGCTTCAGATGAAGCCTGTGTGTGAGTTAAACAGAGTTCAAAACTGCCTTGCTGAGAAAGAACACAGTGACCTTGTGAAGTGTAGATAAGGCAGCTGAAATGGGGAGTTGGGAAGCTTGGTACCATCTTCCCAGTTAGCTGCAATCCTTCCAATTAGGCCTTGGTTTGCACCTGTGGGAAAGGGGCTGAGCCTAGCTGCAGATTAGGTCTCTGCCTTCCTCCCAGGTCAGACCACTGCTTAGGTCACCTGTTCAGCCATTGGTCTACCACTCCGGCTATGTGTTATCACATAGTGCAAAGGCCTAGTACCATACGGGTCCCTTTACCCATAAAGAAGTAATATTCTAGTTTATTCTCAGCTTGATGATGGCTACCTGAGACCTCACCATGCAGATAACTTCTTCCTTACTTTCAGCTGTCTTAGATACTTGCTTGCATGGACCAAACAACTCTGGCCTGTGGTGACTTGGGAGTAGAGCCACTTTGGATCACTGGAACTACCATCTGAGAATGGGTAATATCTTGTAACTTGGAACCAATGTGTAACAGTTTTAGCTAGCCTTTAAATCTCTAGATTTCATATTTTTATCCTCATAAAAATAGCTTTTGTGGTTGTTTGCTTTCACAGTCCTCAATCTAAATCTAGCACATTGACTAGCAGACCACCTACCAGAGTAATTTGACTTTTATGAGAAACTCCTGTGAGCTAACCTCACAGGGTGGACTTTCTGATTGAGACCCAGGAAGGTCAGAAGCTTGCCCTTTGGCTTCTGACTACTGGGTTAATTAAAAGGGGCTGGTGACAGAGTACTGGACTGGTGTGTGAATAGTCACACCCCAGGGTTTTGTAATTTTGTGTTGCAGCCCTATAACAAAAGGTATTTGGTCTGGGCTGGGCTAAGTGACCTTTTGATGCCATCTCACTGCTAAATTATTTTGAATATGCTGTACTCTAGCATGGTTGAAACTTCCATGAGAGGAAAATATTTCTATGGTTTCAGCTTGGTAATACTTCAGTAATTGGAATTGCCTACTGAAAGAACTTCTGTAATAGGAAGTGCTAAAATCTATTTGAGTGACATTTTTACAATACTCAATCAGCCTTTAAAACATCCTAAACTTTCCACAGTATCATCTTTCCCTTTTTGGTATAAGAAGACATCAGGGAAAAAATGGTCTTGATGAAATTTTAGCCAAACTTTTTTTTTTCTAGTGGGCACAATGTATTTTTTAAAAAAGATCCAGTCAACATTTGAATGGAAAGAGAATGTTAATCCTGTCTGCAATTTGCATGTGGGGGGATGTGGGAGAAAGCCCATCTGTTTCAAAGAACACCACTGAAGAATGATGGAGCATGAGGAAAGGTCAGAGTAAAGTAGAATCTTCTCATTGCAGCAACAGATTAGGAAAAATAACTCTTCTGATTGTGGATTACCTGCTGATGGCAAGGACTCTCAGTTGGGTTATGAAAATAAAATATAGAGAAGAGCAATGGAACATGCATTGTTCACATTCTCAGATGTGTAAAATAGGTTTTATGCTTATTTTTAAATATCTATAGATCTGAAAAAAGCCTAATAAAGAATTTTAAAAGCATTTTTTTAAATTATATTTTCACTCTATCTTCCCTTTCGGCTCCCAGGCGGGCAGATTATAGTGTCATGACTGAAGAGATTAAGTGGTTATCAACAAAGACATCTGAGAAGCAGAGACTGGAAGAGGACTAAAAACAAAGGATGGGAAACGCAAAACTATAAATTACATGATCCAAGACTATCTAAAACCACTTCCGAATCCCCCCCCCACACACACACACAATGACATGGGGATGCATTTCTAACAGTTCTGAAAAGAATGCACAAGTGATTTGCACAGTTAATTCTTGGAAAGATTTGTTTTAAGACTGTCAGGCCATCCAGGGATTGCTTATCCACATATATAATGCTGCTATAAAAGCAAACAAACCAATTTATAGAAGTTTGGAATGCTTACTGCTAAAAAGGCCACATAATGTCCAAGACTAAAGAATGTGAACGAGGGAGCAAACTAATTCTACACATTTCATGTTGCTTAGGGTAATAGTAACACCAGCAACAATTTTTTTTTTAAAAAAAAATAATTAAAAGTTTGAGTGAACAATTATCTTTTTTTTTCTTTTTTAAAAAAGTGTCTAGTGTCCACATGGCATTTGTATAACTCCTTCCTCTGTTAACAGGATACAAATGTATCCAGGGTTGAGCTTGGTTTGTCTTGGGGGTGCCCCTGGACTCTAGCCTCATTCTCACATCTCTTTGTTAACTCTTGCATTTACGTGCTAATCTGCTGCCATTCATTGGTCTTACCTGCCACCTGATCCAATTTGAGCCCAGTATATGCATCTTGGCTCTGAGTGGCCCTTGCTAACGGCTGACCCCCCAACCCTCTTTTTTCCCTGTAAATAGTGCTTTAGGAGATTTGATTCCATTATGTTTGAGGAAGCGTGCCTGTACACAAAAGCTTACACTTTGAATGAAACTTTGTTGGTCTTAAAGGTGCCACCGGACTCAAACTTCATTCAACAGGATACAAAATTCATGTCCGCAATATACTGCAAGGCCTGTGTTCCACTGCGGGAGAGAGCGATTTGCCTCACAGGGCCTTTCCTTTCCCCAGAGTCAGACTGCATGTAATTCAGGCTAGATTCATGATGACAAACAGCAGAACATAAGGGACAAAGGGATTTGTCCTCATCTGTTGCACGGAGTGGAGGGTGAGGGGAATCAAAGGATTTTTTCCTTTAGACATCTGGCCTCCTTTGTGGATCCTTTCATCTTCTGATGCCAGCACACCAGTATCTTGCTCCCTTATTTTCCCACACATAAGGCCAGGAGAAATTATGCCAACAAATACACAGAAGTAAAAGGAAGATACAAGTGGGTCATGTCAATTAGCGAGGTCATCACTAAAGAAAACTTGCCAAACTAAGGAACAGCAAGATTACAGAGGCATGGAGGACTCATGTAATATATCATCAGGCATGATGCTTATGGACATGGAAAAGGTAGCTCCAGAGGAAAACAGGCCATATGCTTCTTTTGGCTGTTTCTGTACCTTAAATTTATATCACAAGCAAGTTTAGGAACTTTAGTGGGATGATGGATCACCCATTATTTTTTAAAAAGAAATTACAGGCAAACCCATAGTTTATTGTTATATCTGAACCAGAAATAATCATATGTTCCCTTACCTCCAAACAAAGATTCCAAAGCAGGGAAGAAAGCAAAAGCCAAGATCCATGTAATACCTTTTATTAAAAAGGTAACGGTTTCCCTTGCTCAAAAGCCAGTCAAATTCGACTCTAGGGGACGGTGCTCATCTCCGTTTCCAAGTTGAAGAGCCAGCGCTGTCCAAAGATGTTTCCGTGGCCATGTGGCTGGCATGACTAAATGCCAAGACACACGGAACGCTGTTACCTTCCCACCGAAGCGGTACCTATTTATCTACTTGCAATTTCTTTCAAACTGCTAGGTTGGCAGGAGCTGGGACCAGAGACAGTAGCTCACTCTGTTATGTGGCACTAGGGTCTCGAACTGCCGAACCACAGACCTTCCAGTCTGCAACTCAGCATCTTAATCTCTGAGCCATCGTGGCCTTTTATTAGGGTCAACCAAAATGATACTAAACTTTTTTTTGTGGTTCAGATGTTGTAAGAGCATAGCATGTGTAAGAGGAAGGGAGGAGGGAATATGGAGCCCTGAGGATAATCACGCTCAGTTGTGTAATAACAAACTGTGGTTTGTTGTTATTTCTGAAGCATGCCAAGTCTTTAAATTTCAATAGCATATGGGTGAAGGATATCATTGTCACTACACTTCTCATCTGCAGGCTTTATTCCTAATTTAGAATCAGCAAAACAAAAACTATTTTAACATTTCATCAGGTACTGATGACTAAAGCTGGATGCTAGACTACCAGTGGAGGATACTCACGTACCAATACTTCTGTTGGCAGAGTTGCTGGTGTATCTGTGCAACCCCTCATCTATCTGAATGCTTTGAGAGTTGTCATTATCATTCCTTATTAAATATTAATTCTAGGGGTACTCACTGGAAAAAATATCATTTTAATTTTATATTGTAATTTAAGAAAGGGAAGGTATATCAGTTTTAAGAATTCTCAGAAATGTCATATTATGAAGACTCATTGGGTTCCATTTCTGTCTTCATTAAGATTGGATGAGATGTCTGCCCACCACTTTCCATGCATGGAAAATAGCAGATTTTCCTGAGCTGACTTTTTTCACCCAATTTATCAAAATATCACAGGACCTAGTCCACCCTCCCTTGTAAAGACTCCCCAAGTTTCAAGCAAATTGGGTAACGGGGTCTGTTTTTACAGCACCTTGAATAAGGTGCCCACAGCCATTGTCTCTGCATAGTAGAACAAGGTGTGAAAATGGCTGTTACAGAGTTTGCTTCCAGCCTTATGGTTGCCAGCCTCCAGGTGGGGCCGGTAGATCTCCAAGAATTACAACTGAACTTTAGATGACAGAGTTCTGTCCCCCTGGAGAAAATGGCTGCTTTGGAGGATGGACTCTATGGCTGAGGTCTCTCTCCTCCCTAAACCACACCCCCCTCAAACTCCACCACAAAATCTCCAGGAATTTCCCAACCTGGAGCTGACAACCCTTGCCAGGCCTGGCCACAATGGGTCCTCCCTCAAAGGCCAAAATAGGCCTGGAAAGGACCCTGCTCTCTCTTCCCTTTTTACTCACAGAAATCCAACCTGAAATACTGTGGTTGCCTAGCAACAGCGACTGAGGGAATCCCCTCTTTTTATCATTTTCAGGTTTTTAAACCCTCTTCATGTATTTTTTTAGAATTCACATTTTCCTGCAAACCTGGGGTTCTTTTCAGATTTGTAGAAAGATCTGTTTTGCCCTTTCACAGCTCTAAGGTAAAGGTAAAGGTTCCCTTGCTCAAAAGCCAGTCGAATCCGACTCTAGGGTTGCGGTGCTCATCTCCGTTTCAAAGCCGAAGAGCCAGCGCTGTGGTCATGTGGCCAGCATGACTAAACACCAAGGCGCACGGAATGCTGTTACCTTCCCACTGAAGTGGTACCTATTTATCTACTTGCAATGTCTTGCTTTCGAACTGCTAGGTTGGCAGGAGCTGGAACTAGAGATGGGAGCTCACTCCGTCATGCGGCACACTCGGGTCTCGGACTGCTGAACTAGTCACCAGCTTTAAGTAACCAAAGATTTGGCTGACTTTGCTATTAGTATATAGACAAGTTGGGACCTGCAATACTCATGGGGTGAATCCATCTCCCCATCTTAATTTCATCTCCATGGCGATCCTTGGGGCCACCATGGCTCTCACCAATCCCATCAGCAACAACTCAGGCAGGCCCAGTCCAGCTCTTGGCTTTGGCCCACCACAGCTTCTCCCCATTGCCACTGCCAATGCTGGGGCTCCCTTCCTATGCACTGCTGCAACCCTTGCCAGGCTCTGAGAGCCTGTTTACCTCCACTAGCATGCTTCTGTCATCAAGGCCGCTAAGGCTCCCCCCCCACATCACCAACAACTCTGGTGGCCCCAGCAAAGCTCTTGGCTTTGCCCTGCCTCAGCTTCTCTTCCCCATCTTCACTCCCCCATCACAGCTTGTAGCCTGCTGCTGGGCCAGAGCAGTTTCCTCTCCTCCACCCCTAGGCTTGCCAAGCCCCCACTGGGGGTGGGGGAACCCTCGATTTTCAACCCCCTTACCCACTTTTTTGAAATCTGGCAATTCAGGGGACAAAATGGCGGCCGGAAGAGTGACACTCTGGCATTTCAATCCTCCAAGTCTCTATGGCTATGAAAGCCATAGAGATGAGGGCTAGAGCGTCAGTTCCCTCTAGTGTGCGCTGGTGAGTGATGATTTTCTTCCCTCTAGTCCCGCCCTTGTTTGTAGCAGGAGCAGCCTGAGCAGTTCTCAGAGCCCAGAAGAGTTGAGGGTCCTGGAAGGTAAGGTTTGGGCTGGCCCAGGGATCTGTCTCATGGTCTTGTTTGTTTTTCCTTCCATCCCCCCCCCCCACCGGCTGGCTACTGCTTGTTTTAAAAGCACGGACAGTCATTTCAGAGCTCCGTTTTGCCTTCCCCCCCCCACCGCCTAAAAGCAGGAAGGAGCGAAAGGGAGGCTTCTAATGGCTTCTTTCCTATGGTTTTTTCTGCCTGTCTATCTACCGTCTTTCCTTCCTTTCATTTTTATTTCTGTTTTTCACTCCTCTCTCCCCATCTTTTTTCTACCTCTCCCTCCCTTCCTTTCTGTTTTTCTCTCTTTGTCTTTCTCTCTGTTTTTCTGTCTTCCTCTCATTTTCTTACTTTGCCTTTTCGCTCTCTCTCTCTCTTTCTGTGTTTCCATCTTGCTTTCTTTGTATCTCTCTATCTTTCTCTCTCAGTCCATTTTTTTTTCTTTTGGTGCATAATGCCTTCAGCTCACACACACAATGCCACTTTTGTCACCTCTTCCAGATGATTCCTTAAAGTCCATCTTTTCTATGAATTGTTTGGAACAACTGCCTAATCCCCATTTTCTGCTGAAATTGATCATTGCTACTTAAGACTAAACTGCATATTTTTCCTCTCTAACCTTGTCTGGTCGGTCTTTCTTAAGGGAAGAGAGATTATATTTGAAAAGTTTCTATAATTATTTTTTTTAAAAAAACAAAGTCTGTCTGCTCACAATTTTAAAACTAGTTCCATGGCCAACACATGGTAACCCTGTAGGGTTTTCAAGGCAAGAAACATTCAAAGGTTGTTTGCCATTGCCTGCCTCTGCATAGCAACTTTGGGCTTCCTTTATGGTCTCCCATCCAACTACAGACCAGAGCTGACCCTGATTAGCTTCCAAAATCTGTTGAGATCAGACTGAGCCATCTGAGTCCATGACATGGTGTTATGTAGGCAGGGCTGCTGTGTGGGTGCTTCCCAGGCAGTCCTCCTCTCCAACCTGTTCTTAGGAGCCACAATCATTAGGGAAGAGCCATGTGACAGAAGGGTAATAACAACTTACTCATAGTTTGGCAAATTGGTCTAGGGACCTAAAACAAGAGGAGGTATTAGCGAGCTCCGTGGTTAAGGATTTGACTAGAGCTCTTCATAGTCCAATCCTGAGGACACTTCCTTGGAAATAAGACCCCTTGAATAGACCTGAGTGGGATGACTCTGTTAGACTGATGAGGAATTGTTATAGGAAGGGGGTAAACAATTGAAGTATATGAGAGACAGAGAATGTCTGAAAATGTGATACAGTCCCCTATTATATCACACAGACCTTGCAATAGTATTTTAGCTAACACCACCTAAGCAACTCCCATCCTGTTTCTACAATTTCTAAAATGTACTTCATACTGGCTGTGCATCTCCCTTCCTACTTCATCTCAACTATGTACAGCTTCTATGTCATGCTTCATTTGGACTGCTTTGCTTTCTCAGGTCCTAGCCTCCTTCTTTTCTATAACCATGGTTCTGTGACCCCTTCCTCAAGCTTTGCTGCTTCTCCTGACTCTCCAAATTCAGAGCAGTTTGGCCAGTGGCAACCCAAAATACATCTGCCTGTCCAGGAAGTTCAACTAAATGCCACTAGAGGTTTTGTCACCACTGCTACATCACTTAATGCATGGCAATATAGGTTCATTGTTCAGACTATAAGTTATGATGTTTTAATTTGTGAAGACCTGTTTTCTTTGGTCACATCAGCTGGTGCTATTTTTTTCTGTAAACTCCTCTTCCATCACAATGGACTCTGCTCACATGTTCTCTCTCAATCCCCTCTTTATCCCACCCTTCCTCCAATCTCCAACAATGGCGATATCACCCAGCCTGACGAAGGGAGTTTTGACTCTTGGAAGCTCATTCCCTGAAACTCTTATTGGTCTCTAATCTGCCACTAGACTAAAATCTAACTGTCCCAGTATCACCGAGTAAGCATCATGCAAAATGTAGATCTGAACACGGGTCTCCTCAGTCCACACTGGTCTTCATGACATTGGTCCATCTACTTCAGCATGACCTGCTCTGATGCAGGTGATCTCTAGAGACTCAAACAGAGAAAGATCCTTCCCAACACCTGTTCTCTTAGGCCTCCTAGGTTTAAACCTTTATTGGCTGCGGTCACACGGAGCATTAGCCACACTACAGAGACGGAAGATAGGCGGATTTTCTGGGCGTGATCACACCGCAACATCTGGGAAGCATAGAGCTCCCGTGGCGAACTTGAGGCTTCCCGCTGAAGATGCGGAGTTAAAAACTAGTACCTCCGAGGTACTAGTTTCCGGCAACCATGGGGCAAGGGCTGGCGTCTGATCACGTTTCCGGTGGTGGCATCCGGCGCCCGCCCATGTCCCTTCACAAACAGTTTTTTCTCCCCCCAAGTCTCCACAAGATGTGCACAAGCACCCAACGGCGCATGTGCACAAAGAGGAAAGCAAAAGGGCCATTTCGGCTTAAAAAAAAAAAGACCCCATTTGTCACGGCAGTGGCGCCTAGCCATTGCTGGTGTGATCGCGCCGTACCGCTTCTTTGCCATGCTGCAGGATCGTCGTGTGATCGCCACCCTCGTTTACCCACCGGCGCGTAGGGAAGGACCCGTGGTGTGCTGCCGGCGCGTCTGATCGCGTAATCGTGGATCAAACTGTGCCGGGGCAATTAGCCACGCCTCCCACCCGCGATATCCGGCCCGTGTGACTGGGGCCATCCTTTGGCACACAAAGCATGGTCTCTCTACCATCAGTCCATCAATGTCAGCCTTGTCTACTCAGACTGGCAGTAGTTCTCCAAGGTTTTATGTAGAGGATTTTGCCCATGCCTTACTTTATTTCAGAGACGTCGGGCCTGGGGGCGGGGGGAAGGATGTAGGTGGGCTGCTTTTGTTTATAATGCAAAAGCATATTACCTCTTTCTAACATCATGTATCCATACAAGATGTATATATGTCCACTGCAATTTGTGAAATGGGCTTCTGTTTCCCTGGATGGTGAGCAGGAAGAGAGAACAAATATGTTCTTGATATGTAAACGATCCAGCCAGAACACTTAACACTTTACTCCTGTTTGTGCTGCACAGCACTATCCTGGATGGGAAGAGATATATGACAGTGTATTTAAATTTGAATTTTGAAAGAAGGTTACTTCAGACGGACAGGTGTAGTTTGGTGCAGTGTGCTGGAAGTGAACATCATCAGAAAGGGTGGAGCTTGGGAAGTGACATCACCTGCTGTTTGACCTGGAAGTGACATCACAGGAGGTGACATCACAAAAGTCTCCCGGCTCCACCCCCAAAGTCTCCCAGCTTCACCCCCAGAGACCTCAGATATTTCCTAAGTTGGACTTGGCAACCCTATCCACCCCATCACTGCAGCTGCCACCGCCACCAGGCCTGTTGCAGCTTCCCCCACTGGCATCAGTGCTTTCATCACTAGGCCCGGTGCAGCTCACAGCCTCTCGGCCTGATTTCCTCTCCTCTCCTCCCCTCCCCCCACCCCACCCCCACATCAGTGCTGCTGCCGCCAGGTCTGGTCACATCTCACTACTGCCATAGCCAGGCCTGCATTAGATCCTGGCTGCTGTCACTGCTGCTGAGAAGGAGGTAAGTAGTTGTGTTTCTGCACATGCACATATAATGCATTTTTATTTGGGGGAGGGAATATAACCCCCCAATGTATTATTTTAAAGATTTCAGATTATTTTGCAAACCCAGTGGGTCCTCTAAATTTGCAGAATGATCTGTTTAGTGTCAGTGTGGCCCCAATTCACAGATTTAGGTATCCACAGTTGGGGGCCATATATTGCTATTTAGATATATAGATGTTAGCACAACTATTTGAATGCTCTAAGCATTATATAAATGCTATGTATGATGATAATGGCAATTATGTGTGGCAACGTATCCATGGTTTAAGAATACCAGGATTTGGACTTAAAAGAAAGCAAATGCTTGACTGTTTTGCTGCAGGTCCCACCACAACCCTGGTCCCTGCATTCAACCTACAGTCATAAGAATTGGCCCTAGGAGACGATATAAAACTTCCGAGTAAAAATAAGCCAAACCAAAGCAGTTATGTAGAAAGAAGTTGCAGCCTTTATTCTTGAAGTTTCAAAGTTTTACTCTTCAAATCAAGACAGCTGGACGATGTTGAAACTTCTTTCAAGGTAATACTGATTCAGAATATTTGAGCAACAGGAACTGAACGGATTCCAGCAGCCTTGATTCAAAAGTAAAATACAGGTTTGCCAAACTCTAGGTGGAGCCTGGAGTTCTCCCAGAATTACAATTGATCTCCAGACTGTAAAGATCAATCCCCCTGGAGAAAATGGCAGCTTTGGAAGGTTGGCTCTACAGCGTCACAACCCCACTGAAACTCTCACCAGGCACTGCCCCCAAATCCCCAGGAATTTTCCACGTTGGAGTTGGCAACTCCAGAAAGTATGCAACCCATGAAAATGAGTAAACACTGAAACATGTCAGAAATAAAGGATGCTTTCTTTTTCTAGGCAGATTTTGGAGGGGGATATTGTTTTCTTTGGCTCTGTACAGTTTTCATATTAATATGTTTCCCCTGCCTCTTCTCCTCCCTCCAGCCATGCTCCAGTGCCAGCTTCAGGGCATGCCAGTTTCCCCATAACTTACGTACTTCATTGCATAAATGCCTTCATTTTCTTTCTAAACCTTGGCAGATGCAAGATTGTTACTCCCTTAGTATCTTCTCTTGGGATAATACTGATGCAGAAAGATAGGCAGATATTGAAATCCACACAAATACCATGGGAGGAAATTACAAAACAGCATGTCAGCCAAAGATACTATTATGCATGCTGCATAGGTAAATCTGGTAGCTTTTTTCATATCCTACCAATTTATTATGCTAGTCGTATCATGACAGGTGTATATTAAATAGAAATAGGCTAAAGACTTAAACACAAGTAAACTCCCATGAAATTTCACAAAGAATTGTTTCAGCTTCACACTAACACACACACCAAGCAGGTCCTGTCTCCCTCACTTCCAGTTCTCAGACGAGACACCAGTGATATTTCCCCCCCAGTATGAAAAGTAGAGAAAGGTTGGTGAAGTTTTCAGCAGGGGTGCTCAAGGGGATTTTAATCTCTCTTCCAAGTACTGGATACATCTAAACATTCAGGGGATGAAAGCCCTTCAAGGATGCCTTTCCATCACTCATAGTTCCTAGCTGCTAGGCCCTTCAAAGGTACTTTAATTCCCAAACTCAAACTGGACTCAGGTTTTCCTGTACTTATGTTGTTTCCATTATTTTCTCCTTTTCCTATTGGGCAGGTTCAACAAACTAAGGTGGGGCTGTTTAAGCCTAATGGGTGACCTTGGGCCAGGCACAGTTCTCTCAAAACTCTCCTAGCACCACCTACATCACAAAGTGCTTGTTGCGGAGAGAGGAAGGGAAGGCAACTGTAAGCCTCTTCTTCTTCTTTTTCTCCAATCCAGGAAGTCATATTTGTTACTCTTCTCCCACAGAATTTTCTGGTTTTTATGGCTATTATAACCATTCCCATCCAACTAATCATTCACAAGAGAGGACCAAAAGCTGCATGCTCAGGACCTAATGGCCTTGCAGAACACAGATTCCCAAGATAAAATCAGAATAAAAGGGTAGATTGTGTGGTATTAGTGGCTAAGAGTGTTGGAGTAGTATCTGGGGAACCTGGGTGTAAATTCCCATTTGTGCCATGAAAGCTTGAAGGCTGACCTTGGGTGAGTCAATCTTTCAGCCTAACCTACCTCACAGGGTTGTTGTGAGGATAAAACAGAGGAGAAGAGAATGCTGTAAGCCACCTTGTGTCCCCATTGGAGAGAAAAGCAGGGCACAATTTTTTTTCTATTTAGTAAATTGGATTTACTAGGCTGCCGTTCCCTACAAGTAGCACTCAGGGTGGCCTACATCAAAGTAATATACAAAATTCTTTAAATTAAAATCAAGATTAAAACCATCTAAAAGAAGATCAATAGATAAAAACAATATACATATACTAGATGGAGGGAGAAAACAAATTCAGCTCCCCAGCCTCCCTGGGGGGACGGCTTATGAGGGATGGGGAAGTACATGAGAGTGCCAGATGTCATAGTATCCCCGTCACCGTCCTCAATTGAAGGCCTGGAGGAACATTTCTGCCTTGCATGCCCTACGGAAGGGTAATAACTCCTGCAGGGCATGGATGTCTTCCAGCAGAGAGTTCCACCAGGCGGGGGCCAGGGCTGAAAAAGCTCTGGCCCTGGTTGAGGACAGCTGGCCCTTTCTTGGGCCAGGGACCATCAGGAAGTTCTTATTCCTTGAGTGTAACACTCTTCCAGGGGCACAGTGGGAGAGGTGATTCTGAAGGCATGTAGGTCCCTGACCGCTAAGGGCCTTGAAGGTCAGAACCAAAACCTTCAACCTGATCCAGTGCTCCACTGGAAGCCAGTGCAGCTCACGCAGCACTGGTTAAATGTGTGCTGTCCGAGGGGGTCCTGGTAGGGAGCCGTGTGGCTGCATTCTGGATCAGTTGGAGCTTTTGGGTCAGGTGCAAGTGCAGGCCCATGTAGAATGAATTACAGTAGTCTGTCCTGGAGGTGACCATTGCAAGGATTACCATGGCTAGGTTGGGGCAAGACAGGTAGGGAGCCAGTTGCTTAACTTGGTAAAGTTGGAATAATGCCAGCTTGGCAACCTTCACAACCTGGGCCTCCATGGACAGGGAGGAATCCAAAGTCATGCCCAGGCTCCTGACGGTCTCTGCCGGTGACAGAGGCACATCCTCAAGAGTTGGGAGCTGGCAACCCAACTGAGGCTCCCCCCGACCCAGCCACAGAACCTCCGTCTTACCTGGCTTCAGTTTCAGTTGACTCTGCTTTAATCATCTCATCACAGACTCAGTCTAGACCCTCAGCTAAGTTCCTGGGAACAGTATCCGGCTGGCCACCCATCAACAGAAATAGCTGGGTGTCATCAGCATATTGATGACACCCCAGCCCAAAGCTCCACACTAGCTGGGCAAGGGGGTGCATATAGATGTTAAATAACATTGGGGAGAGATGTGCCAACTGAGGAACCCTGCATTCCAGCAGGTACCTTGGGGACACTGTCCCTCCCAGCGCCACCCTCTGTCCCCGACCACTGCAAAGCTACCCCATGAATTCCAGCATTGGCGAGGTGGTGGCTCAGCAGATTGTAATTGACTGTGTTGAACGTTGCTGTAAGATCGAGTATTATTAGCAGTTTGTGGAGAACATCTGTGAGGGTGACCAGTGCCATCTCCATCCTATAGCCAGGGCAGATGCTGGACTGAGATGGGTCCAACACCAATGTTTCACCCAGAAATTTCTGGAGCTGTTCTGCCACCGCTCTCTCAATTACCTTGCCCAAAAACAAAAGATTCAAGACTGGGTGGTAATTGGTCAGATCCATAGGATCAAAATTTGGTTTTTTCAAGAGTGGAACAACCACCACCTCCTTCAGCCCCACTGGGAGAATCCTGGAACCCAGGGTCAGATTGATAATATCCTCAAAGGGGCCTCGTAACCTCTTGCTGCTGGCTTTCACCAGCCTTTAGGGGCATGGGTCTATGAGGGAGGTGGTTGGCCTAACAGCACCCAGAATTCTGTCATAAGTAATGAAGTAAATGAAGTAAGTAAGTAAATGAATGTAATTGGAAAAGAGAGGTGGTTTGTCTCGATACATTACAAAATACTTCAGAGTGTTTGAATTTAGTCTGGAAAATTTTACTACAATAAGAACATTTCAGACTTTAAAAAATCCATTTGGTTCATACAATCTTTATTGAGAGAAAACATAAAGACTAAATGGCATTCTACCATAAACTTGTGTTTGCCACTGCCAATAATGCTTATAGAAGATTCATAATGTGACACTTTCCCTATCCCCCTTTTAGCTCAGCTAGCTGTTGCTTGCAAGAACCAGGAAAAATATAATGCATAATGACATCATATTATGCACCTTCTTTAATTAAACATTACCAGCCAGTGCAGGAAAACTCATGAGATGGTAGCCAAATGTTTATGGCCACATCTACTTTGGTCCTTAGCCATGTGTTCTGAAAAGAATTTAGCAAAGCTGTTTTCAAAGTATGCCGTTTTATACAGTGTGGAAGATAAGAATACACAGTGCTGCTGCATTTTAACTTCTTTCTCTGAAAAAAACAGAAAAAAAATGTAGTATGCTTTACACTTAAAAGCAAGTTTCCCTTGATAGCGGGGAGGGATGAAGAATGCTATAATGTATCAACCATTCACTCTGGATGTAGGCATTGAAAGTGGGCCTTTGATGCAGTGTTATCTGTGCACCAAGCTTATTATATTGTGAACTTTTATGATGAGTGTAAGACTGACCTTACTAGTACTTTGTTTAGACAGATATTCTGAAATCATGCATTGAAAATATGAGAATTACGTCTTTGCCTCTGGATGTGATGATGGGAGAATCACAAGAAGTCAAAAGCTGCATCTATATGGACCCTAGACAAGGACAGATACTAAATTTGAATAAGCATAGATACATTGGACTCATTACCTATCCTATTTCTAATGACCCATTTATAGACTTAATTTACTTGGAAGATGTGATACCACTTTCCCACAGCAGAAGCAAAGCATCTGTTCTATTTTCTGCATGTCTGCCTAAAAGGGTACAGTACACAGTTCACTGGGGACATCTTACTATATTGCTCAAGGTAGTGCCTTTGAAACTCTTACAGTTCAATCCTAGGCAGAGTTACGCCCTTCTAAGAATACTTGCATCAAAGGCTTTAGAAGGACGTAACTGTTTAAGACTACATAGATGCAGTGCAATCCTAAACATGGATTCTCAGGAGTAAATGCATTTAGGATTGCAGCCTTAGACTCCTATTTAGTAATCTGTGCACTCTACCCATATTATAAAAGGTTTACTTTGGCTTAGATGGATTTAACAATGCATGGAGGATAGATCTACCAGCGGCTATGAGCCAGAATAACTACGTGGAACCTTCAAGACATAAGTCAGTGTACAAGCTCCTGAATATCAGTTGCTGGGGACAAAAAATGGGATGACTGTGGAACACATAATGGCTTCCCAGAAACTACCACTGCAAACCGTTGGTCTCCTCTAGTGTAACTATGCTTATGGTCTTAAAAGAATTGAAGAAGAGAAGAAGAGCACTCTTTTATTTATGCCCCACCCTTCACTACTCAAAGGAGTCTCAGAGCGGCTTACAAACTCCTTTCCCTTCCCCTCCCCACAACAGCCACCCGGTGAGGTAGGTGGAGCTGAGAGAACTCTGGCAGAAACTGCTCTTTTTCAAGAACAGCTGTGCCAGAACTATAGCTTGTCCAAGGTCATCCAGCAGGTGCAAGTGGAGGAGTGAGGAATGTGCACACACACACAAAATATTCCGTATTTTTCAGGTTTGGGTAAATCAAGCCCGAAAAATATCGGTATACACCAATATCCCCGAATCACAATATCAGTAAAATATCTGGGTTCGGGAAAATTTGGTACTGCCAAATATATTCAGCCATTATACCCTAAGGGGAAAGTCTCCATAGGGTATAAGGGCACTGGAGTCTTTCCTTCCCCAGCGCCCTACCTCTGGTTAGAGGAAGCATCAGGGCAGCTGAGGAAGGGAAGACTCAGGAAGGAGGCATGTTGAAATACCCCCCCTCCCTTCCCCAGCCTGCCTTTCTTCCCAGGATTGGGTTCCACAGGCTCCCTGCAGCTGCAGGGAGTTTAAACTGCCTTCCCTCCCAGGATCAGCTTGACTTCCCCAGGTGCCCTGCGGCGTTTCAGTGATCTGAAACTGACCATTGCCTTTCACCCTCAATTCGGGGCCCTGAATAAAAGCCGAATAAGATCGGCTTTTATTTGGGAGCACCTTATTGGCAGCCGAATCAGATTAGAGAATCTGATTCAACTTAAATTATACCCGAAAAATCCCAATAAGGTATTTTTGGGGTATTTTTTTCAATTCGGCAAAGCCGAATGCACACCCCTAGTGGAGAATCAAACCTGGTTCTCCCAGATTAGAGTCCTTGCAATTAACTACTACACCAAACTGGCTGTGTACATTGGGCTGTGGAAGTTAAAGCAATGATACTGGCCATTGCGATTAACTCTATGAAACATGGTTTCAATATTTATACATCCTCTCCAGTCATGCAGGATGAAACCATGGAGAAATGGTTCCTACAGTGCTTGATGTGTACATGAATGGGGAACTGGGTGTAATGGTATAGTCACAGTGGGTTGGATCCAGATTGAATCAACAATTTCTGTCAATTTTGTCTTCCTGATGCAGACTCCCCCTTCATGTCATTCTTCAGGGTCCCCTATTCCCAGGAGCAGCATTTCTTGGAGATCAGTGGGATGCACTGGGAGGGGGGAGGCAGGGAAGTTCCATTATGCAGGGATCTAAAATGTTGATCTTATAGGAGTTTGATGGGGAAAGCCCACCCTGCAAAAATACAACCCAGCACAACCAAAGCGCTTCTACTACTTCAAAGGCTTCAAGAGAAGTTAGCATCACAGCAATGGCAGGGCCGTAGCCAACGTTGGGGCACATGGGGCTCTGCCCCCTTTCACATCTGCAGTGCTCACACCAAATCTCCCCCAATCTTCCTTTTCTCTTTCCAGGGCAGAGAGGCAAAGTGGCAGAACAGTCGCTGGGTCTCCTCAGTGCCACTCCATCTCCTTCCTTCTTTCCACTTATTCCCCCCATTAAAAATGAAGTGGAGTCCCCCACCTCCACCACTGCCATCTGGGCCCTGCTCCACTTCTGCCCTGTTCTTCATACTCTTGGCTCAGCTCTTTGGGGGGCAGACTGGAAACTCTCCATCTAGGATGTGACTGATAACGAGGAGAGCGAGAGAGAGAAAGTGCACTTCTTATTCCAAGGGTGGGGTGGGGGGAGATGTGAGTGGGTGATGGTCCCTCACCCTCAGAAGAAAAGCTTTTCTTTATCCTAGAAACAGAAATGGGGTCAGGAGAATCTGCAACAGGCTTTGCTCTCTACCGCCTCCATGTTTTCCAGAAAGAAGGGACGGAAGAGAAAAGGAAGGCAAAGTTTGGAAATGACAGGCACGGGAATGGCAAAGTGAACTTACTTCATGGCAGTAGGGATGGTCTGCAGAAATGGTGATATGGATTCAGGCAAAGGCATTTGCAGTTGCAGATCTATCTGTGCATCTTTCTCTCTGTCTGTCTGTCTGTCTGTCTCTCTCTCTCTCTCTCTCTGACAGCTCTATTCAAACATTTATCTACTTCCCCAACCCTCAAAGTCACAAAGCTCTTGACAAAAATTGAGTAACTGAGTCCTGTCTTTTCCCAAGCACCCACTGTAGACTTTTCCCACTCCCTCTTAGCCGCTAGGTTCTCTTCTCTTTACCCAACTTTCCAAACCCATCTTACCAAGTTCACTTTCTTAAAAAGAAAAATGACCAGCAAAGGGGAGGGGGAAAATAGGGAGTCAGGGAAGGGTGCGGATTCTTCTTGTTTGAATCCTTCCTTGGAACACGGGGGGGGGGGGGAAAAATACTTAGTTGCAAATTGCCAGCTTGGATGTGTTGCAATAATTCATTACTTGCAGGGGGAAGCTCATTTGATTGTAGCTCATCTCCCCCACCCGAAGAAAAAGGAGGGTTTAATAATTTAATTAGCACCTCTGGCACCCCATCTTGAAAAAATTCCTGGCTATGGGGCTAAGCCATGGGCCAGTAAATTGAACTGCCTACAACAGTTATACCTTCTCTCAGTTTTAGTGGCTTTAGTGAATCATCTATAATATTGCTTGCTACTCTGTGAAAGGGCACATCACCCATGGTGGTGGGCAATTATTCGCTACCTCTGGCTTTTCCAAGTATCTGAAAAGTGGGGCAGCGCTTACAATACTCCAACTATACATGGGGATTAAAAGTATTAACAGTCAATTCTTGATCATCTTTATCCCGAAATAAATGGCTAAAATGAAAGCAGCCGTAGCTAGATTTTCCAAGAAATCCACTGCGTGGGATACTTCAATAATAGGCAGACATACCTCTTTCACACTGTTGTTAATAACCTGTATATCAAGAAAATGTAACGTGAGAATAACAGCTCCAAAAGATATGCAGACTAGAGGAAAAGGCTTGTGACGAGGATCTGTAGCGTGATAGCCCTGGTGGATTACAGGACTGGAAGAAAGGGCAGATAGAAGGGCGTTTTATCAGCTCAAAGGTATGTATGGATTTGCAGATTCTTCCTTATTTCCCTTTGTTTCATAGAATCATAGAGTTGGAAGGGGCCATACAGACCATCTAGTCCGACCCCCCGCCCAATGAAGGATCAGCCTAAAGCATCTCTGCATTCTGTATTCCCAGAATACAGTAAAGAAATAACTTTATGAACACACCCCTTCACAGCCCTTTTCGGTTCCATCACTCTACTTATTGGGAACTACGCTTCTAGTATATCTGGAGGAGGGAAAAACACAATAGACTCTCTTTTGGAAATCATTCACTCGACATGTGACCTTCAGCAAGTCTCTTGCATTCTCTCTCCTTTCTCTGCCCCCATCTCTTAAGCAGATATTAGTATTTAATCACTGTTGAAACTTGACATGAATAAAGGGGATAAAAGTGTTCAGTAAGTGAGAATCGTTATTATCACTGCTACTACTACTGCTACTGCTATGTAGTTTCATGGAATACCCATTATCTATTACATGGGTTTTGTTCAGTTTAGTCACCAGGATAGCACTGCTTGGCTTTGATGTGTGATTCTTTTGTCTGAGCTAAAATTACTGTTGAGAGGCCTCCTATCACTAAAAAGGGAAGAACACTTCCTGAGTTCTGGGCAACATAATTAGTTAGCATGCTCTTTGGTTCTTACTTCAAAATGTGCTCTCCCCCCCTTCGATGTCCACAGCAGGATGGAGAGAAACAAGAATCCTTTTTGTATAGCATGTAATTTATAGTGCAATACACATAGCTGCATGCATTTATATTCTGATAATGGGTTCTGAAATAATATACTACAGCCTGATTTCTCCTTCATTTGAACAGAAAAAGTGGAGATGAGTATGCACCATCCTCTTTAATGGAATTACTTAATATTCTACAGTAGTATAAAAAGATGACACAAAGAGATCCAGGGCAATAGCATGCAACAAACCAGTGAGGGGTAAAAACTTTTTCCTGTGTCTTTTAATCAACACATGCTGACTTTGTTTTATGTTGTTTTGTATGTGGTTTTAAATGCTGTATTTAAAAAAAAATGGTTTAGACCCAGGCATGGGCCTTTCTGTTATTTTATTAGGGTGATGCTGGATTTATGTTGCGTGTGTGCCTTTTATCAAGTTGTGCACTAATCTGAAATTTCTGGAAAGCGGCTCATAAATTCTGTGAATAAAGGAGGCACTCATTAAGAGAGAAGGCTTATACAGGCATGTTGACAGTCTAAAGCAAGTCTGGCCACCTCTTGTGTGCTGTTCTGTTCTCCAAATAGTGGTCTGGGGTGTCTGGAAGTGAACACATAAGGCTGCCTTACACTGAGTCAGACTTAGCATGGATAAGATCAGTATTGTCTTTTCAGCAGCTCTCCAGAGTCTCAGGTTGCGGTCTTTTACCTGCTACCTGACCTTTTAATTGGAGATGCTTGGGGTGGGGACTGAACTGGAGACCTTCCAATACAAAAACAGATGGTCTCCCATGGAGCCACACCCCCTGCCCTGTATTTGAGATCAAACACACCCTCAAAAGTGGTCAGGCTCCACACAAAAAATGGAGTTATACCTTTTCCTTACACCTTAAGAATCTTTCATCTTTCTCTTTTGAGAGAAACTGTAGACATTATTTTTGTCTCACCTTGATTTGATAAAGGTGATGTTGGCCAGATAAAATTGATTTAGGGGCTAGATCTGGACCACAGGCCATCAAGCTGGCTATCCATGCAGCTAACATGAAGTGTGAAAGTTTAAATTGCTAAGGGACAGTGAATATTAGACAGAGAGTGCCAATTTATTCATCATAACGTTCACTGTGATGCCATTATTCTTTGAATAGGCAATGCAACTCCATGTTCCATGTTTAAAATGATGATGTGATTCTCCCTGACTTCCATTTCTAAAATGTCAAACACTTTGTATAAACTAGTCCAAAGTTTATAATGAAGTTTGGGAATTGAGAAGGAGAATTAAACAAACAAACAGACAAACCTGAAGCCATCATGCTGATCTGCAGATAATTTGTAGATAACTAAAAATTAATTGCTAGATGTAGATTATGGAAAATATGATGCAGGGAAGAAGCCATTAAAAGACTAAACTGCTATTTCAGTGTTCAATTTCTGGCATAAACACATGAAGCAGATCTCATTGCCACATTGCCCTTCTATGAAGATACATGCACTCACTCATATTTACAATACTCCAGAATCAATCTAATTTTTGTACAAATGCATGCAATGCTGTGATCTACTAAAAGGTCAATAACTATTCCTCATAGAATCTCTCCCACAAATATTTGCAGAAGCAACAGCACAATACACAACTGAGGGATGTGGTGGTCTATGGCTGGCTCTATGGCTCTCCTTAACAGCAACAAGTGGATAATTCCATCTTTTGATCTACAAGTTAATTTTAACTGTGCAACATGATTTTACCAGCCACTTTGCAAAATTTATTGTGAAAACACATACAGTGCTACATCGTGGCTCACATAGAAGTGTGATCTGTAGGAAAAGCCCACCATTGCAGAGCTGCAACCGAGTAAGCAGGTGGCCCTACTCCCACACTGACAGGTACTATGAAGCCAAGGAACATCTGGGTCAATAGCATGCAACCATGTGGCTACTGACTGGTTGTATGCACAGCACGAGGCTGTGTCACTGACCTCAGTTGGCATTTCTGGCTACTGAGCAGTTATATGCCTGCAGGGTACTCACTTGAACTATCCCTTGCCCCCACTGCCACACAGCATCATCTGACAGGGAGGGACCCTCTGCTGGGTACCACTGACCCTATGCCGAGATGCTACACCTGCTTGCAGGCCACCTCTGTGCTTTATGCCACATTATTCATGCTGGTTTAAAGACAACTTCAACTAGGGCCTTAAGTGAAGGGGCTGTGATGTGATGTGATGTTTCAGTGTATCCAATCTTCTGTGTAAAGAGTAGGCTAACTCATACAAACCTCCCTCCTCCGTTGATTATGGGGTGCAGTTTGCATGGCATTGAACATTGGGATCCCAGAGAAAAATCCCAGAGGAAAACAACCCTTCCATTCCAAGGATACTCATCCCATCTCACCCTAGTTGCTCCAGTGTCACATACAATCACAGGCAGCCGCAATTTAAAATTTAAATTTAAATTGGGGAAGCCTAAATTTCTTGTTCCGCTTTATATGAGCCACACCCATTGGTTGAACTTGCTTAATGTAGCTGTGTCTAGTGTTGGCGGAGAGGAGCTCAGCTGAGATCCTTCCCTTTCTAACTTAGCTTAGAAAAACTTACACACATATTGCATTTGGGTACTATGAAGCCAAGGAACATCTGGGTCAATAACATGCAACCATGTGGCTACTGACTGGTTGCAGCCAAGCCAAATTCCAGTATACCTTTGGGTAGAAAAAATCCTTAAAAAAACAGAAATACTTCTAATGGCAGAAATCACTGTGTTTCCCAGGACAAAAACATCCAGACCTTGAAAACATACTTTGACATGAGGCAGAATGTTTCTTTTGTGTGGCTCCACATAATCTCTTTTTCATACTGAACAACACACACCAATACGGTTCCTTTATAAACCTACAACTTTTAAAAATCCGAAACAACAAAAAGTATGTTTGGAATCTAAGACAGCAGACAACTAACAACCTTTTATACATTTTAAATTAAAACATTAACAATTAATAAATTTTGATGAATAATGGTATTTTATTGGGAATATTTTTATACCTCATGTATTGTAAGCAAACCAACAAATAATGCCCCTAGCAGCTCTCCTACCCACTGGGGAAAATGAATACAATTTCTAGTTTGTTTTTCTACCCTGAGTGCATTTTCATTTATGGAAAACAAACTGTAAGTGATAACTTCAGGGGCATTATTTACTACTGTACAGCCTAGGTGACAATGTCCTAACAATTGTACAGCTGCTTCTCTATGCATTCTGCCCCCTCCCCCCCATAACTGGGGCGAAGCTGATTTACTTCAATCATGATTAGTGTTAAACATACTATTAATGAATGTGTTCCTCCTACTGAACACCATGGACTCTCCAGATATCTGTAGCTGTCCTTCCCCGTCTAGGAACTGTTTTTTTTTGGGGGGGGGGGTTGGGGAACCTGTGGGACTCCCTCTCCCAGTACCACTTCCTCACACTTCAGAACAACCACATGGGGTTAATTAGTTAAAACGTAACAACACACAAGTGATCCTAGTTACAGACATCATTTTCATATCTAGGTCCTGTTCACACGGAGAAGTTGCCACGCTAAACACACAGATGATAGGTGGATTTTCAGTGCGCAATCACACCGCAACATCTGGGAAGCGTAGTTCACCCATGGCTAACCCGTGGCTTCCCACCGAAGATGCAGAGTAAAAAACTACCACATACAATGGACTAGTTTCCAGAAAACGCGGGGCAAGGGCGGGCGTCTGATCGCATTTCTGCTCAAATCCCATGGCATCTGGCACCCGTCCATGTCCCGTCACAAACCGGATGCTTTTTTTTGTCTCCACAGAATGCGCTTGCTCGATCGTGTGCATATGCAAACTTTAGTGAGAAAAAAATTCCCGTTTGCCACGGAAGCAGTGCTTAGCGATTGCCAGTATGATTGCGCCATGCCGCTTCTTTGCCGTGCTTCAGGATAGCTGTGTGATTGGCACCTACTGGCATATTCACGGGAACTCCACAGGATGTGTGATCGGGCTGCCGCACTTTACTTTGCTCCGGGGCAAACAGCCACGCCTCACCCCCACGTTATCTGGCCCGTGTGACTGGGGCCCTAGTTTTACAGGCATATCCCCTGTAAAACCTCTCACTATAAGCTAATTGCCACATGCAATAAGAAATAATATCTTGGGATAGGTTTTGCATATGTTGAGGTAATATCTGCAGTAATGATACAAAAATGTAGTATGCCAGGTGCCCTTAGCTCATCATCAGCAAGGGTTTTTGTTTTTTTTAAGTACTTGAGCGTCAGTGACAACATATACAGCACTGACATGTGCTCATTAAAAAAAGGGAAGAGTTTACTTAATGAATTAGGGATCTTCAACTGCAGTTGCCTCTTCCGGAGAGTTCTTGCTACCTGTGTGTCATGTGTAGACTTCAAGAAGTCCACAGGTAGAATCCCCAGTGAAATGAATAGTGCTTGTAGCACAGGAGCCCTTTGAGGATAAAATCGCCTTTTGATGAGGCTCCACACTGGGTTTCACTGGCTAAAGCACTGAAGGAATCTGAGCAAAGAGACTAAAACTACTCATTAAACTGAATGGTGGCTGAAATGCTAGACATAAAGAGCAGCTGTCAATGGAACTCTCTTGGGCATAAATGAACGTGCTGTTGCAACACATCCTTTACAGTGGCTGCTTATTTTTTAAAGAAACGTTTGCTTAGTTTTCATCAGACAAAAGTAATGGAAGCTTGGTTATGATGTGTACCCACTCGTAAAACAGTTAACACAGGCTGACCCTTGGGTGTCTGGGCTTACATTTGCTGAAACCACAAAATTTAGAAAAAATCTGGTCCATCAGTAAACATGTCCAAACAACATCCCATATTCTCTGCTGTTTGCTACTGATTTATTTTTAAAATGCATACACTTGGACCAGTGTGGTGTGGTGATCAGACTGTCAGACTAGTATCTGTGAGACTTAGGTTCAAATAAAATTTCTTTATAGAAATAATTTCATCCACAGACAATTGCTATCAGGTCATAATGTTTGCCTTCAACTGTTTACATTAAATAATGTTATAAGTCCAGACCAGTGACGTTTTCCCAGACTACTTCCTCTGGGCTCAGTATGCAGACCTAAAACACCTGCTATTTGCAAAAAGTTACAACTCCTTTGCTGACAGTCCTACGCATATCACAGGGGCATGGGTGACTCTATGCTGGCACAACAGTCTTTTCCTTTTTTTGAACAAGGGATAATTGTCCTGAAAGCACAAGAAAAATGTATTTTTCATTTACTCACAGGTGAACTAACATGTTTCCCAGATATTCTGTATCCAAAAGATGACTATTAAAAGGAAAGCCACTGTGGAATTGCTGCCCAAAATGTTGATGGCATTGTTCAAAGAACAAGGCTGACATATGCCTCATCTGGCAACGAAACATGGCTAATGCTGCTGTTCAAGTATGTATCATGTGAGGCAGTTCAGTTGGCTTGGGTACGCATCCAGGTGGATTGTATCTACGAGACCATAGCTACTGCTTTCAGGAGTACTGTCAGGGAAATAACCGAACATGTTGCAGCAAACAGCAATGTTGGGAATCTGAATATTCAAGGGAATCCCTGGAAATAGAATCTCCCCTTATAGAAGTAGGTTCCACTGGCTCAGTGTAAGGTACCTATCTATCCATTTAGAAAACTTGTATGCCCCCTTCAGACCTCCTCAAGGCAGTTTACAACTAAAATAAGAAAACAAAGCCAGCCAAGAATTTAAAAACATCAATAAAACAGGCCAAGTCACTGAACTAAACAAAAAAACAAGTCAATAGAACAAGCCCAAGGCATAAAAACGCAAAAAAACCAAGCAGAGAAGCCTAAAAGTGATATTGATAAATCTGGCATATCACTTAACTCTGTTCTGGCTACTAATTTCAGGAGGGTAGCCATGCTGGTGTGAAGCAACAGTACAAAGTTTGAGTCCAGTGGCACTTTAAAGACCCACAAAGTTTAATTTTGGGTATAAACTTTTGCGGGTATCTGTTGAAGTATGCATCCACATGAAAACTTATACCCAGAATTAAACTTTGTTGGTCTTAAAGGTGCCACTGGACCCAAACTTTGTTTTCTGGCTACTAGCTATTTTTTTGTTAGCAACTACCACTGGATCACCCCTCCCCACCCCGGACCACAGTTCCATGTACAACATGTACTTCATAGACCAGAAGAAGGCTACAAAGCAATACACCCAGGAAGTCCCATGACACCTTGAGAAGAGGGAAGCCATTTTTCTGCAACCAACCATTTTTCTGCAGCCAGGAGGAAGCAGTACAGGACATTTCTTCTTCACGAAGCTGAACTTCATGGGGCTATTTATACAGAATCTATTTATACAGAATCTAGTAGTTTAACTTTGGAACAGTTCTATGGATACAGTTGCGCTTAAGTGAATGTGACTTTCACAATCTCTTACACTAGAGGCTCAAGTAACACCTTCCCTATTTCTGTAGTAAACATCTGAGTTGCTGATTATATTCAAAGCTTGCTTTCCGACACTGTGCTAAATATTTCATTATCTTGGTCCACTGACTCTTCTCTCCTCCACCATGATTGATTTTCTTGTGGCTTTCATTTCTCCTTTGGCACTTCCTGGAGCCTTCTGGATCCCTTCAGCCCCCAGAGTTGTGTTATTTGACAGCTGCTCTAATTTACTGAGCAGGTATCTGATAAAACTTGAATTTCCTTTACTATTTCTTCACCCTCCCAGTGAGATTTATGCCTTTGTTCTCCTCCAGGAGCACTGAGTCAAACAATACATCTCAATTTTTAGGGGTTTTCTTTATGGCAACATATGCTGACTCTGTCAATAATCCATCCTTTGCTGTCTCTGAGAGGTTGAACTGTCTTACTCAATGACCTCTTGTTCCATGTTCTTGAAAAATGTTGTTCCATTTCCTGTAACCTCCTATCCAATCTTCCCTTCATTCACCAGCTTTTCTGGCTTGTTTCCCCACCCCCTTTTTACTCCTTATAACTGCATATGAGCTGGAAAGCAGCAAGTTTTAATAGATCTGTCAGCAACCACTGAAAAATGGTAGTACGAGCAGACTAAAATCTATAATAATGCATGAATATATAAATACACAAGGACAGAAGTCCATCAAGAATTACTGTTCAGACTGCATGCCAACTATTTCACTTGAGCTCTAGGGATGGTGATACCCGATAGTGCCAAATAATGCAGTTCATCTTCCCGAAGAGGTGCCCCCAGGTGTCTTCTGCACCTCTACCCATCTTTTCAATGTTGTTAGGCTACAGGTTAAACTAGATGAGACAACTGGAGATCACAGAATCACCGAGTTGAAAATGGCACTATAAGTCATCTAACACTCTACTCAGTACAGGAAACCCAAACTAGAACATTCTCAACAAATGGCAGTCTAGCCTCTGCCTGAAAAGCTTTCAGCAAGGGAAAGGCCCCCTCCCAAGTCAGAGGTTCTGTTGCTGACCTACCCTTACCATTAGGAAGTGTCTCCTAATGCTCAACTGAAACCTACCCACTTGTAATTTAAGCCTGTTTCATTCTGTCTTGCCTTCCAATTTATATTAACACTTATTGTTACATTCACTATGACAGAGAGTAAGAAGACCATAGGAAGAGGAGAAGGAGGAGACTGGATTTATACCCTGCCCTTCACTCGGAGTCTCAGAGCAGCTTACAAACTCCTTCCCCTCCCCACAAGCACCCTGTGAGCAGTGTTCCCTCTAAGCTGAGTTAGTGTGAGCTAGCTCACAGTTGTTTGGTCTCCAGCTCACAGATTTTTGTCTTAGCTCAGGAAGGATGGCTCCAGAGCAAACTAATTTATGCAGCAGCCATAAACTCACAACTTTAATGCCAGTAGCTCACAGAGTAGAATTTTTGCTCACAAGACTCCACAGCTTAGACGGAGCATTTCCTGTGAGGTAGGTGGGGCTGAGAGAGCTCTGACAGAAACTGCTCTTTCAAGAACAGCTCTGACAGAACTATGGCTTGCCCAAGGTCATCCAGCATCTGCAAGTGGAGGAGTGGGGAATCAAACCTGGTTCTCTCAGATTAGAGTCCACACACTTAACCACTACACCAAATTGGCACTTGCTCACCCAGTCAGAGATGCTCTTTCATTTGTGGGTGGATGCACAAAAACCATGCAATTAGAATGGGCATCTACTGCTCCCAAAGGAGAAAACTGCACAAAAGCAGTCTCTGTGTTATATATTTAATCATGCAAAACTAGTACAGTGCCTTTCATTGACCTTTCATGACACATTTTGGTTGGTCAATGAAGGTATGTATCACTTTTGAAACCTTCAATCAGCCCAAAAGAACACATTATCAGGTTGGAGATTCATTGCACAAACAAAGGTGGGGGTGGGTGAAAAGGAAAAGATGTTTCAGGGCATGATTGAAAAACCCAAGTTTTATAGTGTAGTGTAGGAGGTGTTGGAGATCTAATTAAATTAGCTGGTGCTAGGTAAAAACATTTCAAGTTGCACCATGGACTGCTGGCACAAAGAAGAAAACATAGTGACTTCTCTTTGAAAATATAAAAGCCAGGTATAATTGAGATCTGAGAAAGAGCTGAATTATGACCAGCTTTTATACTATCAAACAGAAATGACTATTTTTTGCTTCTTTGTGCCAGCAGCATTTGGTGCAACTTGAAATGTTTTCCACATAGCATCATCTAATCTAATTAAGTTTGCAGCACCTCCTACTCTCCACTTTAAGAGTTCCACAAGTTGAAGGCAAATCTTTTCTATCATGAGCTGAAGCATCTCCTCCCCCTTTGTACTTAACATCCTGCCTAATGAAGAGTTCTCAGGATAATGGAATGTTGCTGATTATCTTATAAAGTTTGAGTTGGTCCTCATAAAAGTTATTCCACTGATAGTGTTCTGGGATCTTTTTTAACAGATGAACATGGCTGTCTGTAAACATTATATAATGTGTGTAGATGAGGAAAATTCATGCCTGCTCTTCACCCATGGGAAGAAGGGTGTTGGTTGGGTAAGCCTCCAGATCAGTATAGAAAAGAGAAGGTGAATCCATCATCCTATATTCAGTTGTGGAGGGAGGGTGGCATGGTATAGGCTGATCTTGTCAGATCTCAATAGCCAAACTGGATTGGTACTTGGATGGGAGACCACCAAGAAAGGCTCTATAGAAGAAGGCAATGGCAAGACATCTCTGCTTCTCACTGGCCTTGAAAGCTCCTTGCTGGGGTTGCCGTAAGTTGGCTGTGACTTGATGGTACTTTCTGCACACACATATTCAGTTGCTGAACATTTTACTGGGGACATTTTGTCTTTATTACATATCCAAACCAGTTACAGATCTGGAAGGAACTATGGAGGTCCAGTGCTCTGCCTTGGCGTAGTTCACCTTCCCCAGTAATTAACCTACACAATCCTGGCACAAACAGGTATGAAATAAGATAATGCTCAGCAATTTATATCTTTTGTCACATTCCTATCAAAGTCCCCCTTTTGCTGGAAATGTCCAGACAAACAAAGTTACTCAACTCACCATTTCATTTAAATGGAGATGTTGTGGCTCAGCATTAGAGCATCTGCTTTGCATGCAGAAGTTCCCAAGTTCAATCCCCAGCATCTCCAGGTAAAACAGGCAAGAAGCAAGTATTGTGAAAAACTTTGACCTAAAAGCTTGGAGAGCTACAACCAGAGTAGACAATACTGACATGAAAAGACCAAAGATCTGACTCCATATGAGGTAGCTTAGAATATAAGAACATAGCTTCAAGTGTATGTTTTCATAATTATTGCTTAATGTAAATATCAAAAAAGTTTGCATGATGCAGTTACTTTCCAGGATGTAAGAAACTGATCCCAAGTTATATACTGCCTCTATGAGATGGGAGGAAAAACTATGAAAGGCTAAAATGACAAACTGGGATCGTGGGAATATATTTTCAATCTGTGTTCCCACAACAGTTATCAAAATTGGAAAATTAAATTATGGAAAATCCTCCCTCATTCCTTGGTAAGAAATCACTGTGGGACAAATAAACAGGTTGCTTACCTGTAACTGATGATCTTTGAGTGGTCATCTGTGCAGTCACACACATGGGTTCTGCACCTGAGCTCGAACCTGACCTCGGAGAACTACAAGAGCTAGTCTCTGGATTTTGGCATGCTTCCTTCCCGTGCTCTGGGGAGCAGACACCCACTGTGCATGTCTGGAGTGAGGAAGAAAACACCCTCCCACTCAGTTTCTTCCAGCCACCACTAGCAAGTCCCAAGAAGAGAAAAAAACATACCATTGAGAGATGTCAGCAGTGGGGAAGGCTGGGTGGGCGTGTGTGACTGCACAGATGACCACTCAAAGATCATTAGCTACAGGTAAGCAACCTGTTTATCTTCTTCGTGGTCTCTGTGCAGTCCCACACATGGGTGTTTAAGGAGCTTAACTGACAGGATGGCGGGTGCAGGTTGTGCAGGCGGGTGCAAAGCCGTATAGTCGAGGTGACCCACTTTGACAGGCGCTGAGAGGAGATTCTGTGTCCCAATTGGGGCTTACTGTAGGCCACAAACAGATGAGGGTCCTGAAGAAAAGAGGACATCCTTGAAAGGTAGAAAGAGAGTGCCCTGCGGATGTTTAATGTGTGAAGGGCCCTCTGGCCATCATCTGCCGGGTTAGCAAAGAAAGTAGGCAGGACAATGGGTTTGGACAAGTGAAAAGCCGAGACTACCTTAGGTAGGAAAGCAGGGTCCTTCCAGAGGACCACTTTGTCCTTGTGGGAAACAGTGTATGGAGGATTGGCTTGCAATGCACACAGGTCACCCGCGTTCTTAGCCGAAGTGACAGCTACCAGGAATGCTGTTTTCCAGGACAAAAGGTGTAGAGGTACAGTTGCAAGAGGCTCGAACAGTTTGCCCATCAATTTTGAGAGAATGAGAGACAAACTCCATGCCGGAATACGCGGTATGACTGTGTGTGTGTGTGTGTGTGGAGCTTCAGCATACCTTTCAAAAATGACTTGGAGGTATTATGTGAGAAAACAGTCTTTCTCTCAATAGGGTTGTGAAAGGCAGAAATGGCAGAAAGGTGGACTTTCAACAATGAATAGCCCAGACTGGACTGGTGGAGAGAAACGAGATAGGTGAGGATCACAGGCAGGGGTGCCGTCTTTGGGTCTTCTCCCCTACTGGAAGCATAGAAGATGAAATGCCTCCACTTTGCCTGGGAAGAGCAATGAGTGGCTGGTGTTCTTGCATTCAGGAGAACATGCTGGACCTCAGGAGGGAAGGTCAGGGCAGTATTCTCCAAGCAGTCAGTTTGAGAAATCCAGAATTGTGATGGAGGATCCGGCCCTGATGTTGGGAGAGCAGGTCGGGCGCTGGGGGAAGATCTTGGTAGACTGCACAGGACAACCTCAGAAGACTTGCAAACCAAGGTTGTTGTGGCCACCATGGTGTTAAGATGCAATCCGAATGATCCTGGATGATCTTTTGGATCATCCAGGTGATAAGTGGAAATTTTATTTTTTATTTTATTTTTTTATGAAGGAAACATGTAGAAAAGATGTCTCATCCATTGGTGTAGGAACGCATCTCCCCTCAAGAACTCTAATGGGGGGCCTCGGTTGTAAAAGATCTGGCAGTTCATATTGTCCTGTGTTGCAAAGACTTCGATTTTGGGATACCCGAACTCGTGAAAGATTGGTTGCAGGTAACGAGGATTCAGTGACCACTTGGGTCCGACCAGCTGCATTCAGCTGAGAAGGTCTGCTTACGCATTTTGGATGCCTGGCAGATGAACTGCAATAAGGTGTATGCCCTGCATCTTGCACCAATGCCACAAGACCATAGCTTTCTTGCACAGCTTCGTGGATACTGTCCCATCCTGTTTGTTTATATAGTAGATGGTAGCCATGTTGTCTGACGTGATCTGCACGTGGCGATTGCACAGGTTCGGAAGGAACGACTGAAGGGCTCAATGTACTGCAAGGAGCTCCAGACAGCTGATGTGCTGGGAGCGTTCTGACTCAGACCACTGACCCTGAGCCATTAGTGTCCAGCAGTGGGCTCCCCAACCCCACAGGGAGTCGTCGGTGGTCAGAATAGCGCTCAGAGGAGGGAGATGGAAAGGCATTCCAGTAAGAAGATTCTCTTCTATGGTCCACCATTGAAGGGATGGTAGGATGCTGGGTGGCACTGTAAAGGGTAACATTTGGTGCATGCGAAAGGGGCCAAAGGCTCAAACAAACCACAGTTGAAGTGGCCGCATGTGAAGCCTGGCATATATCAGTATGTTGGTCGTTGCCGCCATCATCCCCAAGGCATTGGAACACCTGAGCTGGCTGCATGGGTGAAGACAGTATGGCTGATGCCAATGAGCGGAGAGCGAGGGCTCTGTCCAGAGGAAGAAAGGCACATTGTGAGGGGGTACAGAGTTGGGCCACTATGAACTGTAAGTCCTGGACGGGGGTCAGGTGGGACTTGGAGAGGTTCACGCAGAGGCCCAGGGAAGCCAAAAGCGGAAGCGTGGTCTCTATGTCTCGATGGAGCTGAGATTGAGAGTCAGAGAACACCGTTGTAAGGGAACACTGTTATTCCACATTGTCTGAGAAAGGCTGCAACCATCGCCATGCATTTCGTGAAGACTCTCAGTGCTGTCACCAGCCTGAAGTTGAGCACCCGGTACTAGTAGTGGTGAGGACCCACCGTGAACCTCAGGAAATGCTGGTGTTGAGGACGGATGGTGATATGGAAGTAGGCATCTTGTAAATTGAGTGACGCCAGCCAAGCGTCCTCAGGTATCAGGGGAATAATAGACTGAAGAGTGATCATCTGAAACTTTTTGGGTGGGATATAACGGTTGAGTTGCCACAGGTCCATGATGGGGTGCTTCCCTCCGTCCCATTTTGGAATGATGAAATATCAGGAGTAAAACCCCTGGTGTTGTTGAGACAAAGGGATGGGCTCTATAGCTCCTTTGTTCAGAAGAGCTTGAACTTCCTTGTAGAGGAAGATGGAGGGAGGAGTTGCCACAAAATGAGGTTGAAGTAAACTCGATGGTGTACCCTAGACAGATGATGGTGAAGAACCAGGTGTCCGTGGTGATGGATTCCCCGATTTTTATGAAGGAGCAAAGTCTTGTTCCCCAAGCTGGAGTAACTGATGGGAGTGTGCACTTTGGGGGGAGTCAAAGGATTCGGTCTTCTTGGCAGAGGGAGCCTTAGGTCTTTGATGGTACTGCTGCTTAGCGGGACGAGCCTTGTGCTTCCAGTAGTCTGACTGCCAGGGGGACCTGGAATGTTTGGGGCCACTTGGCTTCCAAGGCTTGAATCAGGGGGCCCGTGGTTGGGAGGGCTGCGATACTAAAAAACTGTGGGCTCTCTTACAGCTTTCATCCACATTGGTGAGGGTCTCATCTGTGGAGGCATGGAACAGGCCTTCCCCATCAAAGGGTAGATCTTCCACCTTTGATTTTATATTGGGTTGCAGATTGGTGGAGTGTAACCATGTGTGCCAACGGATGGCAGTTGTAGTAACCATGGCTTTAGAGGAGCAGGATACCGCATGGTGGACAGTGTTAATCTGTTGCTTTGTTAGTCTGGACAACTCATTGTTGAGGGAAGTAGCAGTTTTCTGGGACGCCTCAGTGTAGACAAGTGGTTTAACAGGTGGAAATAATAAGTGGAGAAATAAGCTAGGTAGTTATGAATTTTGGCAGTTGCAGTACATCTTTTGTCCTAAGGTTTATGCCCCTCCCGGTCCAGCGGCGCTGGGTGTCTCACCTGCTTGGATTTGGACGCAGAATGCACTATCACCGAGTTCAGGGCCAGTTGCGAGAACAGGAATTTTGCATCTGATGGTTGTACACGGTACAGTGAATCTAGTCGCTTCAATGTCAGTGAAACAGACTCAGGCTTGTCCCATGCTTGTTGCAGGACATCGAGGTGGACCGGAAGCATGGGTAGCAAGGAGGCTGGTGGGAAGTCTGACTGTACCCGCTTGTGGGCCAGGTCCATAACTGTAGCAGCATCATTGGTAAGTTGAATATGAGTGACTAGTTCAAGATAGGCTTCGGATTCCTCTGAGGGAGAGAGAAAACCAGGCCTAACTATATCCGAATCCGGAGAAGTGTGGAGCGAGTCATCCGCTTCCAAATCCAACCCTCGGACCCGATGTCTGACGGTTCCGAGGCTGAAGACTGGAGACCAAGGTTATCAGTTGGTGCAGTGGTGCTGACATGGGAGGATCCAGTGGGGTGTTAGTAAGGGGCCCCAGAGGAACAGTGACCATGGCTGTAGGGGGAGCCGACGGAGGTTTGATGATGATGGGAGCATCCAGTGAACCAAAGATTAAGGGTTGCTGGTCCTGAGGAAGGTGAATGAAAAAAAATAATCTTCCAATGGGTATGGCAAATAAGGATGTGAGTAATGATCTCTGTCTTGATATGATGAGCGGGATGGAGATCTGTAACACTCTCAGAGAGATTGAGGATGGCATTCCCGCGGGGAGGGGGATCGTGACTCCAATGAGCACCCCTCGTAAGGAACCTCATAGATAGCTGTAGTGTAATGGAAGCATTGCCAGCTTAGGGATCAGGATTGGCTCCAACGGAATCAATGTCATGGGGACATCCTCAGCATCTCAACAGGCTATGAAAGTTTGTCCTGACGAGCGGATTCGGCTTTGAGAAAGTTTGATGGTGGGTAGCTGCACACCGATGGGGATCGAGAGGGGACGTGCACCACCTGAATAAGAGGGGCTGCTATAGTGGAAGGAGTCGATGACAGTGTGACCGCAGGAGTGGTGGCCTGCATGTCCACAGTCACAGAGTCCAAATGTTGCGTAGAGGCCAGGGTCGACTTCGAAGCTGTAGCAGGTGTTGGTACTGACCGGTCCTTAGACTTGTGTGATTTCTTCAGTTTCGGTGTGTCAAGAGATGAAGCGGAGAGTCCTTTGGACTGTTTGTTGGGCTTACACTTCAGGGCCCCTGAGGCCGAAGATGCTGCTGACTTGGCTGAATCTCCCCTCAGAGTTGGGGGAGGCAGCGAGGCTCTGCAGCTGGAAGACTGGGACATCACCAGGCGCAGGGAGGTCTCTAGGAGGTGGCTCTTCAGTCTCGCAGCTCGGTTCTTTCGAGCCTGTTTTGTAAAGTTGCTGCAGTGGGCACAGGGTCTCACCCAGACAGAAAAGATACAGGGAATGTTCATCGGTGGTAGGGATTCCCCCCCCCCAAATTTCTGCAGCATTAATAAGAACATAAGAACATAAGAGATGTCAGTGTTGGATCAGGCCAAAGGCCCATCCAGTCCAACACTCTGTATCACACAGTGGCCAGAAATACCACTGTGTATTTGAAATGAGTCTTCCCTTCCATGCGCCAGCAGGGGCCAAAGGGAGGGAAGGGAAGGGGGGATGACGACGACGGACAGTAAAACTCACAGAAAGGCAGAATTCTTTTTCTTTTTTCTTTTCTTTTTTTTGTAGAGATGGAGACAAAGAGGTTGAGGAACGATGGTGACAAAGGAAGAGAAGGGGCCTATGAGGCAGCTTGGTAGAGAGAACGCAGCAAGGTAGGTCTGACCAGCGTGGTGGTTGAGAAGAAACTGAGTGGGAGAGTGTTTCCTTCCTCGCTCCAGACATGCGCAGTGGGTATCTGCTCCCCAGAGTGCGGGAAGGAAGTGCGCCAAAATCCAGAGGCTAGCTTTTGTAGTTCTCCGAGGCTGGGTTTGAGCGCAGGCGCAGAACCCATGTGTGGGACTGCACAGAGACCATGAAGAAGATAATAAAGCTATGTCACCGTGAAAGCATGCAGAAAATATGACGTATTAAAGGTTCATGTATCATTCATGTATCACTTTTTGGAACACTGTCATGGTCTAGGAAACCAGGAACACATTTATGTTAAGAACTCTGATCTAAACTGAATGATGCACTTGCACATGATGAAGAGTGATGACACCACTAGCCCTTCCACTGCCATATAAAGCCTGTAACAGACACAACAAATATGGCTTGTTGAAGTCATTTCCCATCAATTAACCTCCCCCCCCCACGCAGACCCAAGGATTTCTTTGGAGCAAAATCTGTGTTACAATAAAGAACAGGCTGGTGGTGCATTGTTATTTAAAAGGAAAACATCTTTTTAGAAATGAATCCTTCCCCATCTGTTCTCCCCTTTTATTACAGGTGCAGATGGAACATAAGTCACTACCCTACCACACAAAGCATGAGACAGAATTGATTTAGATGCATATGTGTGTGAGTTTTTTATGCACCTGGCATGCCTGCTCACACTTCACACACAAATCAGCAGAAAATATATGTCCTTCTCAATACAATAAATTCACAGACAATATACAGCTCCCTCCCCCACCCCCCTTTTGGGGAAGGTGATTTGACAGTCGGTTTTTTTTAATTTTATATCGGCAATTATGACCCTATTGCCTTACTGAAAGAATTATATCTTCTATACTTTGAAGTTAGCCTCTGGGGAGAGTATTACTTGCTGGACCTACACATGCTTCATAGGTGGCCTAGGTGGTTGAATGGAGGAAATGGGTGGTGAGCGCAAGGGCTCTGAAGTTTCTTGGAAAACCCAGCTTGCTCCTTGAAAAACAAAACTGTGAAAGGCAAGTAAGATGAATATACTCTAGACTGCTGTTGCTCTAACAGATTAGTCAAGGCTATCAGCCCAAGCAAAATGGTCTCACGGTGATTCCAAAAGGCTTGAGGAATAATCTAAGATGTGGCTTGTCTCCAGGAAAAGGATGGCTGCAGAGCAGTTGAAAAGCCTCTGCAAACATCTCTTTTGTCACCTCTGTAGTAGGGACTGAGCAACAAGCTGGTATCAAACAGAAGGGGATTCCTTCTTCATTTTGCAGATGGGGTCAAAGAGGCCAAAGATTTAATTTAGGGCAGGAATAAAATATTTTCTATGCCTCACCAGTGTGGCTTAGGAAAAAAATTATTTGAATAAATTAAAAACTGTGAATGTACTGATGATTTTTTTTCCAGCAAAAAATGGTCAAAAATTACAACTCAAGTGTTCAATACACATGTCGAGAATTTTTGTACAGCATTTTCCCAGTAACTGAAGGCAAGAAAAAAAATTCCAAACATCCAAAATGCAGTGAAATGGATTAGTGGAGATATTCTGAATAAGTTTTTTTTATGGAATAAGTACATAATTGAATAGGAAGAATGTGCAACAGATTTCAGTTGTCCTTCACATCTCTCCTTATATATAATTGTATTTTCGTGTGAACATTCCACACGCTCCCAAATCATTTGGCTCTGTGATGTGTCACTCAGAAGCTGTCCCTATCCACTGGCGGCATTGCCTGAGTCTCGCCTCCAATATTCTAAACAGTTTGCTGTTCCTCTCCCCCCAGTAGCCAGTCAGAACACAGGTCATTTGCATATGCAGCCTGAATGGCCTTTCCCTCTAACATTCTAAAGAGTTTGCTGTTGCTGTTGGGAGTCATTCAATGTGTCCTGAGGTAAAATACATATCCAAATCTTCCCTTAAATGATAACTGGAGTTGCCAGTCTCCCTGTGGGGCCTGGAAATCTCCCAGAAATCACCATGTTTCCCAGCCACAGCACATCATTTCCCCTACAGAAAATTTCCCAGCTATTACAATGGCTGCTTTGGGCAGTGGACTCTATAGCATTATACCCTGCTGAAGTTCCTCTGCACCCCAAACCCTGCCCTCCCCAGGCTCTACCCCTCAAATCTACAGGTCTGGACCTCCCCTTAGTATTGCCAGCCTCCAGGCAGCACCTGGAGATCTCCAAGATCAATTCTCCTGGAGAAAATGGCTGCTTTGCACAATGGACTCTATAGCATTATACCCTACTGAGGTCCCTCCGCACCCCAAACCCTGCCCTCCTCAGGCTTTACCCCTCAAATCTACAGGTATTTCCCAACCCAGAGTTGGCAACCCTGTAACTGGTTATGGAACTGCTTTCCAGATCCTTGGAGCCCAGAAGACATGGCATGGGAGGAGGTGTTTTTCTACCTTAGCTGCCACTGCATAACCCCACATCAACATAAGTCAGGGGTGGAGGGAACCATACCTGTTACCATGAGGCTGCCCTCCCATACTACCCACTTGGGGCAGCAAAATGACTTGAGACAGCCCTGCCTTATAGCTAAGAAGAAGGAAATAAACATGGCTTGCCTCCCTCTATTTTTCCCTTCCCTTTGCCGCCCCACCAGCCCAGCTGGGACACTCACCTGAAGCTTCCTTCTAGAGCTCATTGTATTTCTTCCACAACGAGCCTTACTCCTAGTTATATATAAATAGGTTTTCTGGATTGTCAGTATTCCTCTGGCTTTGTACTGTAGTTGTAGTACCCCATCCTGTCCTCTAGAGAGTACATGCGAATTTGAATAGTCAACCTGAGCTAAAAAGTACAAATACCTCTTTCTTTTGCTTGCCAGGGGTAGCAGCAGGCACTGAAGGAAAGAAGTGTCTAGTTCCCTCAGCACTGCCTGATAGGCTTCTTGCTGACAGATCCCATGGGCCTTCCTAAGACCTTATTTCAAGATGACAGGTGTAAGCTATCTCAAAGACACTGAGAGTGCTTAGAGTCAGTAATAGGCTGGATGAGTGAACAAGTTGAATCTTAATCCCAACAAGTCAGAGGTTCCCTGGGTAAGAGGAAAAGGCAGACTAGGGGCTTCAGATCTTTCCTGCCTTGGATGGGGTGACACTCGCCTTGAAAAGCCAGGTTTGCAGCCTGGGGGTGCTACTCAACAGAGCAGCCACCAGAGAAAACCAGGTGGCTGTGATGGTTCAGAGGGTTTTCCCCCAGCTTCAGTTGGTGCACCAGCTGTATCCATTCCTGTGTCAGTCAGATCTAGCCATGGTGATCCATGCCTTAGTTACACTCTTAGTTACAACTAGACCAGACTATTGCAATATGCTGTACCTGGGGCTATTCTTGAAGAGTGTCCGGAAGCTGCAGAACACTGCAACTCGACTGCTAGCTGGGGCCAGTTATTGGGAGCATGTGACTAGGATATTACAGCAATTACACCGCCTACTGATTCATTCCTGAGCCCAATTTAAAGTATTGCTTTTGACCTTTGACCTAACATGGCTTGGGACCAGGGTATCTGAAGGACCATCTTCTTCCATATGCTTCTACCTGGGACTTAAGATCACTGGGAGAGGCCCTCCTAACTGTCCCATCATTCAAAGAAGTTCGTTTGGTGGGTAGGCAAGAGAGGCTCTTTTTCAGTGGTCGCTCCACAATTCTAGAACAACCTCCCCAGGGAGGTGTGCCTGACCCCCTCACTTTCAATCCTGAGGAGCAGCTGAATATAGTTTTATTTAGGAGTGCCTTTGATTAAAGCAATCTTAAGTTGTGGTTTTAAATTTTGGTTTTATGTCTTTTTAAAATGCAATCTATTTTATGTATTTTAGTAATATTGCAAGCTGCCTTGGACTCTGTCAGAGGTCGATTCGGGGGGGATCGCAGTTCCCCCGGGTGAGGTGCGGGGGGCGGAGCACATGATGAAGCCCCGCCCCCTGCTTCCGGCCGCCCCGCTTCTGGCCCTCATTCAGCCAGGAGGAGGCAGGAGAAGAGGGAGGGCAAGTTGCTTCCTCCCCCCCTCTCCCCACCCCTGCCTGCCTGGGGCCAGGGAGGGCCTTGGCGGGGCTTCCTCGCACTCCCGCCGGGCTTGCAGGTCCACCGCCGGGCCCCTGATGTCAGGGGGTGTGGCATATGCTAATGAGTTATGCTAATGAGTTCCCCTAGCTCTTTTTCTACAAAACGACCCCTGGACTCTGTAATGAAGAAAGACGACTAATAAATATTAAAAATAAATAAATAAAAGTAAATAAATTATATTTAGCTTCACAGAGCCCTGTGGCCTACCTGTGTTGTAGCCTCTTCCAAGAGCTGGCCAAGGGCGGTGGTTCTTCCAGAGGTTTCCTAGATACCAGTCACTCTGATTCTCCACCAAGCCAAGAACTTGTTGGCCTGGAAAACAAAAGCAAAGCAGACTCTTTTACAAAAGGCAGACATTCGGAACACACAAGTGTCAGAGTGGTACAAGAAAAACAGAGAACAGCTGTTCTGTCCTCACTTCTTCAATCCCCTTATCAGGGAGAACAGTCTCCTTATTAAACTGTGAATGGTATCAGATTAACCAGAACAATTGGGATGACTCTTTGTGGACACCAACTAAACCTTAAAAAGGCACATAATTTTCTTGGTGGGCACTGTTCCAACAATGCCATATTATTTATTTATATCCCACATTTCTGCTTGATCAGGACCGCCAACGCTGCTCAACAATTAAAACAGAGCGTTATAAAAACAGATGACAAAACCAATTCTAAACAAAACTAAACTACATATGTAAAAAAACACACACATGGCAGTTAAATTGGAGAAGAAAGGAGAGTTACTGAGGGAATGCCAGATGAAACAAAGAAGTCTTCACCTGCTGGCAGAAGACAGCGACCGAACCCGACGGATGAATATCTAGGGTTGCCAATTTCTATCTTCACCTCCAGTGGGGGACTTTGGGGGGGGCGTTCCTGGAGGGGGCGGGGCATCCCTGACATGATGACATCACATTGGGGATGTCCTGCCTGCCCGCCCGATCTTCCAGCAGCACAGGCTCCCTCCACTAAAAGGGGCCCCTTTAAGTGCAGAGAGCTGGCATTCCCCGGAGATTGGGTGCGCAGGAAATGCCGGCTTCCTGCACTTAAAGGAGCTGGCATTCCCCCCCCCCCCGCACGCCCCTCTCCCTCCTCTCCAGGAAATTCTGGCTTCCTGCACTTAAAGAAGCTGGTGTTCCCCCCACACACACCCCTCTCCCTCTTCTCTCAAGAGAAAAGAGAGGGGGTGGCTGCGGGTGTTGGGGCTTGGGGGAAGGGCTTCCTCGGTGGCCAGCTGGCCAGCGGTGGGTAGAAGCCCCCCCAAAACAGGGGACCCCTGCCAAGCCGGGGGGGTTGGCAACCCTATGAATATCCCTAGGGAGGGGGCTCCATAATTTTGGTGCCATAACCAAGAAGGCCCTCTGTTGGGTTGCTGCCTGTCTAATCTCAGAAGGCAGGGTCACCCAAACAGGGCCTTAGATGATGGCCACAGTGGTCAGGTAGGAGTTCCTAAAGGTATTGAGCAGGAGTTCCTAAAGGTATGCTGGTCCCAAACTGTATAGGGCTTTAAAGGTGAACAACAGCACCTTGAATTTGCCCAGAAGAAAACTGTTCAGCGAAGCCTCCCAGAAGTGTAGGAGGCAGCCTACCAATGTGGCAGGAGCCCACTCACTAGCCCAACTGACCACCTGCTCTCTTTCAATCCCCCAGGTAATCCCTCTTCCAATCCCCTCCTCCTCCCACCTATTGGCTGTTTTCCCTATTATTTCCACTGGGTAGATCTGGTGGCTCTACAACCCGTACAAATAATGGCACCATTATTTCCAAGGGCTAGTAGTAGTCCGCATCAGCTTTTAGGCAGGCCTTCTTGTCCCTTTAAAATGTAAAAGGATGTGAGACACTGACTAACAGCTCTTTGGTGGGGCCAGCATCCTCTCTCTCTGTCCCTCCCTTCTCCTGTTGCCTCCAGGGGGCAAAATGGGGCAAGGAACTGGGAAAGCAGTCCAAAATTTGGAAGATCTTAAAAGAAAAAACCCTGAAACAATAATGAGAGTCTGGAAACCTTGGGATAATCAAAATTATGCCCTCCATAAAATTAACACAAACATTATTGACATGCACATGCCTTGCACCATCCATTGCAGGAATTTTCTCAGCAAAGGCCAAACCACCGTCTTTAGAACAGGCTGAGGTCTCATTACAATAGTGTTATCAAGTGCAGTGTTTCATCTTTTTCTCATAGGAGTGAATGGTAATCACTCCCTTATGTGAAAAGAAGCAAAAAGGTGCATGCAAGGACACCACTACTCTCTATGCCCTTAGCAGCCCTCAGTCAGACCAGCCACCAAGTCTCATACCTGTTATGATATGTGTAGCAGCAGTCTGGACTCTGTTTCTTGGTAATGTTATAGCAATGTGATGCTGAAAGCTGGTAGATGGACAGACAAGCTATAATGGTTACATACGCTTTCTGTGTCTTCAAATACTGTCTGGGAACCTTAACTTTCTTACATGACACAATCAGAATGTGAATGTACTCAACACATTTACATTCAGTGGTTCTGATTTACAGCTGCCCTTTATGTTTTCAAAGGGTTTTGACATTTTGCCCCAGAAATCTTAGATGCATCGTGAAACAAGATTTACTCCCAGAAAAATCTATTCCAACTAACATTAAATCTGCAACATGTCCTATATTCTGTTCTAAAGACTGGATCCACACAATCATTTCCGAAGGCACAAGGACTTCCATCTGTGGAGTGGGAATCCCCCCTTGAAATGCCCACCAAAATCTAGCCTGAAATGTCCACCAAAATCCAGTTCCTGGAAGCAGGGGCAGTTTGGCCTGCTGTGAGAGGGGAGAGATGGCTAAATCCTGCTCTGTTGGAAGATGTCCTTGAACCCATGGAAGTAATAACTTAGATCTAAACCTAAGCTGTAGATTTACGGCCACTCCATAACAGCCTGAAATACCTTTTTCTTCTAAGTTTTAAAAACATTCAGCCTTATGAACAGCTTCAGAGAATTTAAAGCTTACAAACAAAACCAACATATTGATTGGGCCTAATAAAAGGTCTCACACATCTTTTGGTTTTGGATTTATTTTTAATTGGACCAACATGCTTACCTACACCTTACCTCACAAGGTTACCGTGAGAATAAAGTGAAGAACTAAAGCATGCCACCATATGAAAGGGGAGATAGATATAAGAAGAGAAGAAGAAGAAGAGAAGAGATTGGACTTATACCCCGCCCTTCACTACCCAAAGGTGTCTCAGAGCTGCTTACAAACTCCTTTCCCTTCCCCTCCCCACAACAGACACCCTGTGAGGTAGGTGGGGCTGAGAGAACTCTGACACAAACTGCTCTTTTTCAAGAACAGCTGTGCTAGAGTTATGGCTTGCCCAAGGTCATCCAGCCAGGTGCAAGTGGAGGAGTGGGGAATCAAACCCGGTTCTCCCAGATTAGAGTCCGCGCACTTAACCACTACACCAAACTGGGTATTCCCAATTACACTGGGAATTCTGTCCAGCTGACCTAAAATATTACAGACTTTCACAAAATTTGCCTTTTGATAATTAAATGAGTCATACTTTAAAACAAGAGATCTCTTTAATTTTCTTTCCCATATCAGGTTTTTTTTGCCCTCCATAGCTTTTCCATTGGGTAATAATTTATAACACTTAGATAACACTGACTAAGATTTATAGGTCTTTCAAATTGGTGACTGCTGCTCAAATTTCCTTTTTTTGTTATTTAACACAAATAAAGGATTTAATTTGTAAATATTGAAGTTAGGAAGGCTCGTTCTGCTTGCTCCATTATCTCAGTGACTGGAATCATATGGTTTCTTATTATAACGTCACACAGACTTGCTAGGTTATATTGTTCCTCAAAAGAAGCCTCCCATTGAGTTTGCTTTCTTAAACTCAGCATGGTAAATAACTGGAAACAGTGGCGAACCGCCTGGACTTAATTTATTTCTATAAACATCCCAGACTGTTAATAAGTGTGGGATTAATATTTTATCTTTAATTGAACTATTGCTTTCTTTTCATTTTTTTTCCAACATGATACTTTAAATGGGAAGTTTAAAAAAGATTGTTCTAAGCCATAGCATACTTTTTGATCTTCAAGGTCAGCTCAATGTATTAAAAAGCACCAATTGTGCTGCATAATTATGCTTTGAGAAAGGTCTGGAGGCAAACTGGTGCAGTTGGATTGCTATAGCCAAGCAGGTCTGGCCCTATAAACCATCTGGATGCGAAAGTGCTTGGGAGCCCCATGTAAACGATTCTGAACTCTTTGGAGGAACAGTGACAAATAAATGTAATAAACAAACAAACAAAAACACTAATAGTTCATTATATGGTTTAACACCATGAGTCCTCCTTTAACTACATCAGCATTGCTTTTGTTCCCTAAAAATACACAATATGGCTAAGCCCCCCTTTTTGCTGTCATTGCAGCCAACTTATGGCAACCCCACAGGGTTTTCAAGGCAAGAGACATTCAGAGGTAGTTTGCCATTGCCTGCCTCTGTGAAGCGACCCTAGTATTTCTTGGTGGTCTCTTTATACTAATCCGGGGTGACCCTGCTTTGCTTCTGAGATCTGATGAGATCGGGCTAGTCTGGGCTATCCAGGTCATGGCTGCTATCCTATATAGCTTTAAAAGACAGCTAGTCACATTGAAGACTATTAGTAATGATGAGGAAATGGAAAGTTATTACTTTCATTCCTTGTTTGTGGGCTCCCAGGTACACCTGATTGGTCATTATGGGATACAGGATGCTCAGCTAGGCAGACAAAAAGGGTTCTTTTTATTTTTTTTATTTCCACAAGAAAATGTCCCAGTTATCTTTGACTTTGTCTTTATTATTACCTGGAAGCCAAATTAGTACCTAAATATTTTCCCTCTCTCTGTTTCACCCAGTCCAGCTACAGCAGTACATTGCTTTGTGCCTTCTGGACCACAAATAGGATACACATCCTAGTCAGATGCATCCATCGATTCGGGGCGGGGGTATCATTTGTGCGATTACATCATCTCTGTATGTGGATCATATTTGCTAGATCACTGTGAATACTGGTTATTTTGTGTCAGTCTGGCCTTTCTACAGAAGTTCAACATTTCTGTCATTTTCTTTGTTCAGTTTATAATTGGAAACCATATCAAATGGTTTAACTGCCTGCTTAACAGACATGTTGTGATTAGTTTTGTGAAATGGACACAAGTAATTTCTTAAAGCTATACTAGAGAATCCTATCAATAAAAGGCAGCCTTACTAGTTTGACAGAATAATCAATATGCCCCTGTGACTGCCTCATTGCATAATGAACACATGAAGTTTCCTTTTTTGATTTGTCACATTCTTAGCTATCAAGGTCTCCACTGACTACTATCCTAACAAGAAGTGCTCTTCTCCCTGGTCTTTTATGGGGGCCTTTCCCAGCCTTGCCAGCCTTGCCAGTTTAACAGCCTTCCCAGCCTTGCCAGTTTAACAGGAGTTACTGTGCAGTAGACTGGTGAATTTATGCCAGTTTAAGCACTACCAGACTATGGGCCATGTCCACAATGTTCCACCTACCCTTCTGCTTGGGGTTTTCTCCCCAGCTTATGCTCTTAATACAACAAAACATTTATATGATATTATTTTGAATCTCACCGTTCCAGCACTGGCTGTTCTTTGATACAATTTTTGTAATACATATTTTATACATTCTTTGGTACTTATCAGGGCTATTTTTGGGCAGGAACGCACAGGAACGGAGTTCCGGCTGGCTTCAGTTGGCCATGCCCACTACAGCCAAAACCTCTGCGTGCGTGGCGTGCATACCCCCCCCGGCGACTCCAAGGCGGGTGGGTGAGGGCCCCCCTGGAAGGATCAGGGAGGCATCTAAATGCCTTCCTCGGCCTGTTCAAGGGTCGGCTTGCCCGGGTTCCCTGTAGCCGTGGGGCACCCAGGCAAGCCAAGGGAAGACAGTTTAAACTGCCTTCCCTTCCCTTCAAGGGGGGGCTTGCCCAGGCTCCCCGCAGCCGCGTGGCGTCCAAACAAGCCAAGGAAAGGCATGGGGTGTGGCATAATATGCTAATGCGCTGTGCTGTCAGGGTGTGGCCTAATATGCTAATTAGTTTCTGCTGTTGGCTGTGGCGTAATATGCTAATGAGTTCCTGCTGGGCTTTTTCTACAAAAAACCCCCCTGATACTTATATAATTCAAAGAACAACTAGCCCTCAGGGAGGATATACATACACACACACACACACATATATACATATAGTGTGTGTGTGTGTGTATAGAAAGAGATAGCAAACTAACAAGCAATAGTATAGCGCTTAGTAGAAGTGTGCTATTGGGCAAAAACATCCATCTTTAGAATGCATAGAAATGCCATTCTTATTGTTTTAGTACTGGAAGCCTTATGACCCCCTCCCTTATAAACAGATGTGTACACACCTTATTATAGACCATAAATAAGTGAAGTAAATCAAGACAGAATGACATGCTAATTGACATGAGTTGCCAATAGGTTCAGGTGGGTAGCCCTGTTGGTCTGATGGAGCAGAACAAAGTCTGAGTCCAGTGGCACCTTTAAGACCAACAGACTCTTATTCAATGTATAAGCTTTCAGGACTGAGATGGAACAAAATAGTATACATTATAAGAACCGGCTGATTCTATATGACACATGGCAATTTCATAGTGATCTACAAATTCTACTTAGGAAGATCCCTTGACTTCAGAAGAAAGAGGAAGAATCCCATTTGCAAGAAGACGATGGTACTGAATGCCTTTGTTCACCACCAGTCTCTTTTCATTATATTGTCCCCAACTTAAGTTACAGGAGTCAGCCCAGAAATCCATTCACGATAGGTAATGCCAGTTAACATTAATTTTCTCATATAGGCATCCACAAGCCATTTACCCAAGAACATATACCCATATTACTGGTATCCTTCAGGTAGCTTTCCTATCCACAGAAGAACACTCAGAGATTGAATGAAAATATATCTTTGCATACATTGGTTTGTGTTCCACTTCCTCTGTATCTATGTTAAGGCCAGCCGATTTCTACTCTCAGGCACAGGTAGGTGATAATTTGGAAAGGAGAAAAAGGGTTGACCTCTGGTGATCTTAAGAAGAAAAACAGCCATCCATACAACACAGTTTGAGCCCAAAGAAAACAAGGTTTGCACGTGTAACTGCTATTCATTGAATATCTTCTGTGTAGGCACACATGGAGATTGTGCCTGAGCAGGCCTGCCTTCAGAGAAGATTTTTTAGCTAAAAGCCTCCAGGAGGCACTGTGTGCTGGAGCTAAAACAGCTGACTTATCGTATCTGTCACGGCTGCTGCTGAGAGCACTTGGCCCCAGCAGAAGAGCAAAGGACTGCTGGGGATGAGCATTTGGCCCCAGCAGAGGACCTAAGTACTGCTGGGGATGAGCTCCCAGCTCCTGACAACCCCGCACCTGAAGCCACGGAAACTGCTCCAGCAGCAGCTGAAGCAGACTCATGCCGGAGCAACACGCCCCCTGACTCGCCCCCACTGGTATCCCATCTGCGGGAACAACACAGATGGGACATGGCATCCTGGCGACAGGATGTGCGGTAGGCACTCTTTTAGCCTTGAGTACTAGCGGGAGTCGGCACACAATCAAGGCGCGCTAATGGCCAACAGCCTGCCGGGCTATTTAACTCTCGCACTCATGCCAACTAGTTGTGCTAACAACTAGTCATTTTGGATGAAGCTCTGCACCTCACCCCCCGTGTTCCAGTTCCTGCTCCTCGTCTTGACTTCTCGGCTCCCGACCTTGGCTTGTATGACTCCGCTCCTGACCTACACCTCGGACCTCTGACTCTCTGGCTTCTGAATTCTTTGGACTCTGGCTTTAACGACTACTCTAACGGTTGGTGATTTGGACTTGGTCTCTCGGTATTGCTGCTTGCCCGCTTTTGACTTTGGACTGCCTTTGGACTCTCTTGCTCTTGCCTAGCCTAGTACCACGCTTGTTGCACTGCCCAGAGACCATGTGCTCCTGTGCCGCAGTGCCCCCCCCAGTACCTCTAGCACTGCCTAAGGAAGAGCATGCAGCAGGGCAGGAGGACGGTATGTGTGCCTGCACAGAAGATACTTGATGAACAACAGTTACACTAAGTGCAACCCTGTTTTCACCATCGAACTTCTGTGCAGTCCCACATGGGGATTCTAGCAAGCTAAACCACAGGAGGTGGGACACGCTCACTTCATTTGAACATAGACTGAAGCACCACTTTCCCCACTTGAGCTTCTCATCTTGCTTGCAGATCCAAGGCATAATGACATATGAAAGTATCTGCATATGATCAAGTAGCAGCTCGACATATCTCTGTCAGAGACACAGCACTGAGGAAGGCTGCGGAGGAAGCCACAGACCTAGTAGAATGTGCAAAAACTTCTAAAGGACATGGCACACCTGCTAAACTATGACACTGTATGATGGTCGAAACAATCCATCTGGACAGTGACTGAGAGGAAGCCCTTTCCCCTCTATTAGGACCAGCAAAACACACAAATAGTGTTTTATAGTGTTTTATCTTTGCGGAATACCTTAGTCCTTTTTAAGTAAAAAAAAATAAAGCCCTTCTAACATCCATGGAATGAAACAAATGTTCATTGTCTGAACTTGGTGTGGGAAAGAAAACTGGTAAAATAATCTCTCGAGATAGATGGAACCTAGACACCAACTTAGGAAGAAACCTGAGACTAGGCCAAAGCATTACCCTCTCAGGAAGGATTTTCAAAAATGGGGGTTTGACCTGTAGGGCTGCCAGTTCACTGACCCTCCTGGCAGATGTGACTGCCACCAAAAAACAGACTTTTATAGAAAATAACTCAACTGAGCATGTTGTGAGGGGTTTTAATGGCTTGCACATAAATTGGGTTAAAATTAGTGAGAGGCACCACTGAGGAACCAAGGGATTTCTAGTGGGAAAACCCTTCAACCTTTTGGATAGGTAGTGAGCAACTACTGATTGCCCATCTATCTTGCTATAATAACAAAAAATAGCAGCCAATTAGACCTTCATCAATGAAAATAATAAATCTTTATTCTTTAAATATAACAAGTATTCAAATATACCTTGCAAGGGAATAGTATATGGAGACAAGTCTGTCTCAGTGCACCATTTTGAAAACCTTCTCCATTTATAGAGATAAGATTTTAAATCATCTCTTGACGTTTTATTGTTTTATTGTTATAATGCCTATGGCCTTGTTAGCCACCCTGAACCTGCCTTGGCATGGAAGGTGGGATATATATCTAATAAATAAATAAATAAATAAATTTCCTAGTATTTGGTTTTCATGAATTTAAAAGAACATAATTAACCTTCTGAGAGAATATTAAATCCCTGTCCCAAGCCTCCATATAGTGAGATTTAGATGATCCAGGTTGTGGTGAAATACCTGCTCTATACTAATAAGATCTAGCTGTTTGGGTAGGGGAATATATTGTCCCTGCGACACCTCCATCAGACCAGGAAACCAGATCTGGTGAGGTCAAAAGGGGGCCACTAAGATCATGACTGATCTTTCTCTCCTTCTCCATTACTCTGATGAGTAGGGGGAATGGGAGGAAGGCATAGAACAGAGTTCCCTCCCAATGCAGTTGAAATGTGTCCCCTAGGGAATATATGCCCCTCCCTACTCAGGAGCAAAAATGCACAGTTTTTGAATTGACTCGTGCTGCAAACAGGTCTATTCATGGTGACCTCCAAAGAGCAAAAATTAGTTTCAAGTGCACCTAATCCAGGGACCATCTGTGTGATAATGTCCCTGTTCTGCTCAATCTGTCTGCCTTTACATTCATGCATCCAGGAATGTGTATAGTCTGGATTAAATTTTGAAACTGTTAGCCAGATTAGAATGGTCTCCTAACATAAGAGAACATAAGAACATAAGAGAAGCCAATGTTGGATCAGGCCAATGGCTCATTCAGTCCAACACTCTGTGTCATACAGTGGACAAAAATACCAGGTGCCATCAGGAGGTCCACCAGTGGGGCCAGGACACTAGAAGCCCTCCCACTGTTACCCCCCCCCCAAGCACCAAGAATACAGAGCATCACTTGCCCCGAACTGAGAGTTCCTATCTATACCTGGTGGCAGGGGTCGTTTCGTAGAAAAACAGCTAGGGAAACTCATTAGCATAACTCATTAGCATATGCCACACCCCCTGACATCACCAGAAGTGTGTCATAAGGCCACACCCCCTAACATCACCAGAAGTGTGTCATAAGGCCACACACCCTGCCCCCAACGGTCCCGGCCGCCGCCGCCGCCGGCCTTGCAGCTCCACTGCCGAGCCCCATGAGGGGCCCGGCGGTGGACCTGCAAGGCCAGCGGGAGTGCAAGGAAGCCCTGCGAAGGCCCTCCCTGGCCCCAGGCAGGCAGGGGTGGGGAGAGGCAGGGAGGAAGCAACTTACCCTCCCTCTTCTCCTGCCTCCTCCTGGCCGGAAGCGGGGCGGCCGGAAGCAGGGGGTGGGGCTTCGTCATGTGCCCCGCCCCCCGTACCTCACCCGGGGAAACTGCGACCCCCTGTGATCCCCCCGAAATGACCTCTGCCTGGTGGCTAATAGCCACTGATGGACCTCTGCTCCATATGTTTATCCAATTCCTTCTTGAAGGGTCCGAGGCTTTAAGTGCCTTCTCCCACAATGCTGCATTTAATTTGAAAGCTCTATCCCCTCTAGCTTTAGGGGTGAAATAGAGATCTAGAGATTTGTAAGATCTTGGCAGATCTTCCAAATGTGGATTTTACGTCCTTCGCCCAGGCAGAAGAGATATAAATTGTGCTCGTCCATCTAGGTCATTTTGGACCTGCAATGGGTACACTTCTTGAACAGCAATTTCTGAGCCATCTCAAAAGCTCAAGAAAGAAGTAGATCTTCTGCAGAAAGATCCTCACCGATCTACACTCCAGAGATTAGCCAAATAACAACCTACTCTTTGGTGGCAAAAGAGGAAATGAGGGGGTGGGAATGGCACTGTGATGTGGGAGCACATGGTCTCTGGGTGGCATCTAAGACTTTAGCTCTGGCATGTAGCACCCCCTGGAGGCTTTTACCTGTAAAAACCTCTCTGACGGCAGACCTGCTCATGCACAGTCCCCATGTGGGACTACACACAATATCGATGGTGAACTCTGTTTTCGCTCAAATCATATTGACTAGCTTCTCATTAAAAGTTTTTCTTGCTAAAACAAGAAAGATTTCTATTTAGTGAAGACTTTTGAGCACCACTGGGTAATTTCTCTCTACTCAGACGTTAATTGTCTCTTCTGTAAAACAGTATAAGAATAGGTATTATGTATATATATTATAGCTGGCAGAGACCACACTTCTTTTACATTGCTGGCTAGTTAACCTCACTCTGTGGCCTAGTCTCTGTGTTGAAAGAAAATAACATAGCCCATTTCATTTTCAGAAGAGGTGTGTCTGTCACATGACATCACCCCCCTGGCATCCTACAGACATGTCACTCAAGTGCAGAACCTAGTCAGCCTCTTGCTCCCCTTGTGGAAAATGGGAGATATGGATGTATTTTCTGAGGTGCAAAATTAATATTAAACCAAGCATCATGTGTACTAGTTTGGTAGGTTTGGGTGGTCTGGAAAATAAATACCTCATGCTAGTCATGTGCTGATTGGCTTCACCGATACATTGTGATGCATCCTTGCTGACAAACTATATCTGTATCAGATGCTTCTGGAAACAGGACTTGATCTACTGCAGGAGGTCTGCAACACTTAGTGCATTGTACTGCTGTCTGGGTCAGCCTGACTTAGGCTGAAAAAGATGTTTATCAAAGCCTCCAAGTTAGTTTATCTGGGGCTATTATAGACTCCAACCCCCGCCATTTACACACAATTCTGACAAAGCAGAGTATTCTCTTGGAGCTCTCCTGGGAAGAAATCACAATGCCAAACCCTCTGGGAAGGTTCTGTTCTATTATGATCAATTCTCCACTGGCCACTTCACCAAACTCATTTCACTTCTTACTGTGCAGGCACTTGGAAGCTAAATCTCCTGAGGTGAAGAATTAGCTTCTCTAATCTTTGGCACCCTTGGAAAAAGAGAATGAGTCCCTTTGGGACAAAGCAAACATCGCGATTCTTTGCTAGATGAGAACAGAGCAAAGACCACAATGCATTTCAATGGCTGGCTCAGCATTCTGCTCTGCCTGTCTCTCCTTCTTAAGAGTTATTATAGCAAAACACCGTGACTAACAGCAAAAGCTTTGTCACTGTTTTCTGCTCTGGACCTACAGTTATGATTAAGTGCTCTCCTTTTGCTCTTGGCTGCTCCATGCACAAGCTTCACCTATGAAAATGAAGCTGTCTTCTTTACTTATTCATACATCATCATTAACAGTGAGACAGGGGGGGGGGGGGAGAGAAGAAAGGCCATGATACTGGCCGTGACCACAGAGAGAATGTATCAAGCCCAGCAGAATTAGAGCTGGCTTATCCTAAACAGGGTTACACCATGTGTGACAACAGGGCTCCAGCATCCCACTTCATGAGCCACTTTTTTCAGTGGGTAAGCTCTGCTTTCGCCTGACCTAGATAGCCCTGGCTAACCTGATCTCATCAGATCTCAGTAGCTACGCATGGTTGGCAAAGGTCAGTAATTGGATGGGAGACTACCAAGGAAGATCAGGGTCACTACACAGAGGCAGGCAGCAGCAAACCACCTCTGGACATTAATTAGGTCAGGCTGGTGGGGATGAATCCAGTTTTATTTCCCT
>NW_015172037.1:566630-575773 GCF_001447785.1 Gekko japonicus | reverse complement strand
CAATCCATATGAGTCCAATAGAAGACTAACTAAATTTATTCCAGCATAAGTCTAGGGTTGCTACACAGAGGCAGGCAACGACAAGCCACCTTTGAATGTCTCTTGCCTTGAATACACTATAAGGTCACCCAAGGTTAGGTGTGACGTGGTGGCAAACAAAAAAAGAGAGGAAAAGATGAGAAAGGTCTGCTTGCACACTGGATCCAAAGGGGGGGGGGGTGGGGGGGGTGGGAGACAAAGGTGGGCAAATTACATTTTAGTTTGTGGCAAAAAAGAGAGGAATATTGCATAGAAAAGACACTGGGATTTGGGAAAAGGTAAATATGGTGCACTGGTTAAACTGCTGGATCCACACTCTATTTATTTAATTTATTTATTACATTTATGCCCCACCCTCCCAGCCATGGCCAGCTCAGGGCAGCTTAAAGGTAAAGGTTCCCTTGCTCAAAAGCCAGTCGAGCAACTCTAGGGTTGCGGTGCTCTTCTCCGTTTCAAAGCCGAAGAGCCAGTGCTGTCCTAAGATGTCTCCTTGGTCATGTGTCCGGCATGACTAAACACCAAGGCGCACGGAACGCTGTTACCTTCCCACCGAAGTGGTACCTATTTATCTACGTGCAATTTCTTGCTTTCGAACTGCTAGGTTGGCAGGAGCTGAAACTAGAGACGGGAGCTCACTCCGTCATGCGGCAACTCGGGTCTTGAACTGCTGAACTACTGACCTTCCAAAGCCTGCAGTTCAGCGTCTTAACCACTTGAGCCACCACAGCTCCTCAGGGCAGTTTACAACAGGATAAAAAACAACAATAAATAGTATAGCGATCATAAAACCATATAACAATTACAACGTGAAAAGGGGCTAACAATAAAAGTAATAGTATTAAACAGATAATAGTTTAACATTACATTTGGGATAGCGCTCAGACTTCCGTGCCATCCCAGTGGTCGATCTCGATCTAATATTGTGTGGGTGGCTCAGGCTGCCTCAAAGAATTCAGGGGACAGGGCATTCCCCCGAGATGGCTCCTAAGTGAATGCCTGATGGAACAGCTCCGTCTTGCAGGCCCTGCGGAACTGCATAAGGTTCCGCAGGGCCCTGATCTCCTCCGGGAGCTCATTCCACCAGAGAGGAGCCACCACCGAGAAAGCCCTGGCCCTGGCTGAAGCTAGCTTGGCATCCTTTAGTCCAGGAAGGGTGAATCGATGTTGAGACCCTGATCGCAGGGCTCTCTGGGGGACATGTGGGGAAAGGTGGTCCCTCAGGTATGTAGGTCCATGACCATAAAGGGCTTTAAAGGTAAGAATCAGTACCTTAAAGCGAATTCAGTATGCTAACTGCAAGAATGATGGGCATCTTAGGTTCAAGTTTCAGCTTAGCTATGGAGTTTGGACTTGAGCAGGTCAGGCTGTCTCTGGGCTTAACCTACACCCCATGTTTCGTGCAAAGAATCTAGTCATGAGTGCAGAGTAAGATCCACTTGATGAATGAGAGGAGGTTGGAGTAAGTTTCTCCAGTCTCACAGCTCATACAAAAAAGAAGAAAGAAACAGCTCCCCCATACTAAGATTTTTATCATGTCTGCATGTATGCTTGTTTTTTGCACCCCATGTCTGCTCTACATCCTCCCTTGTAAAATAACAAGGATACTCCAAGTCTCATGACCTCTCTCTCCTCTAAAGGAAACTTATTCTGTAAAGGCTGTCCTATTGTTCAGGAAAGTTAGATGAATAATAGCAGAAATGTTTGCTTTAATAAAATGCACAAGGAAAAGTTGTAGAATCAGGGCTCATTTCCTGCTGGAGCCCACCGGCGTGATGCTCCGGCAGTAAGGAGCCCAGGGGGCGGGCACATGCAGAAAGCCCTGCCCCCAGCAGCCCTCAGTCAGGGCAGGACTCGGAGCGGGAGGCAGCACGTGCTGCCTGTGCTTGCTGCTGCCACCGCCGCCACCACCAGCCAGAAGGCAGGGTAAGGTGGGGGGTGCTGGGGGCCTGATTGGGTGGGGTGGGTGGGAGAGTGCCTGGAAAGAAAGCCAAGGTGCGCAGCTGCGTCTTGAAGTGCAGCCCAGAGAAGTTGATCACCAGCCACTCACTGCTGCAACAGCAACTGGCCCTGCCACCGCTGCTGCTCGCTGCCACCTTGTCTTCCTCCTCCCGCCAGGCAGCAGCCTCTTCCTCCTCCCCCACTGCCCCGCTGGGCTCCCCAGCAGCGGGCAGTGCCTCCTGCGCCCCTCTCATACCCCAGAAGACGCCCCAGGAGTGCCACATCGCTGGCGCCTCGCCCATCTAGGCAGCTGCTGCTGCTGCTCCTCCTCCTGCCAGCAGCTCCCTCCAACTGCTTACCCTACTGCTCCCCTGGTTCACTTGCTCCTGCCAGGGCTGCACGTGTCCTTCAAAGTGCCCGCCGCTTCTCCTCCTCCTCCTCCTCCTCCTGTTGCTTCGCCCTCCTTATCCAGCGCACTGCCTGCCTGGACTGGAGACGCCTGGCTCTGACACTCGCTCCCCTGTGCCACCCGCCTTGCCTCCGCACCTTCCTCCTCCTCCCACCTTCCCAGGCGTGTCAGAGTCTCCCCCCCACTTGCTTGCCGGACCTTCTTGGAGCCTCTGCCTGCTTCGGCAACAGGCACAGTGCTCGCTTGGCCCGCTGACTGCTCAGCCAAGTAATGCACAAAGCATGCCAAGAGCAGTGGAGCATGCAAAGCATGCAAAGAGGTAGGTCCCCCGGGGCATCTTGTGTGACCCTCTGACCTTCTCGGCTGCTGCTCCCAGAGATGAGAAGAGGAAGCAGAGAGTTGGGGTGGGGGTACTCAAGGGACATCTAGTCTGACCCACTGGCAAAACATGCCTTGGTTTGAACAGAGCAGTGCTGCTGCCCTGCTGGCTCAGAACAGTAGCCTTCCAGGCAGATGCCACAGATTCTACAGCTGCCCACTGGACCCTGGCCATGCCAGGACAGAGAAGAAAAGAGACCAGTCAGGCATTCATTTCCCTGACCCTAACCATGTGCATGGACAAGTAAGGCCTGGTTGACCTGAGGTGGTTCAGTGCTGGCTGGGGAGGCAGTATAGACTTTATCCTGTAGGTGGGAGATCTGGAATCCTCCTTTGTATGCAATGCAACCTGGCCTGCATATGAAAAGCTAGCACAGCGGGGGGGGGACCATCCCTCAGCTTGCTGTATCTGAAGAAGTGTGTATGCACATGAGATATCCAGAATTAAACTTTGTTGGTCTTAAAGGTGCTGCTGGACTCCAACTTTGCCCTGCTGCTTCTGACCAACACAGCTACCCTCCTGAATCTATCATGCTGTGCAGGTTATCCATCTGCAAAGAGTTTTTGGCCAAGGAGAGCTGTTCCAAAAATCAGTCTGCAGTGTTGCAGTCCATTTTACCCCCTTGTTCTCTTCAGTAAATCATTATATTGCTAACTCACTAAACCCCTTTAAGCAGGCCCAAGGTTACAGCTGTAGTTTCATTGGCATACAAAGAATGTATGAGAAAAGAGTGTATGAGAAAAGCCTGCTTCCCAAATTGTTCCTCCAGGTAGGCTCGCCAGCTCTGAGTTGGGAAATACCTGGAGATTTTTGGGGTGGAGACTGAGTGGTGAGTGTTTCCTTCTGACACACTTCCGGTGATGTCAGGGTGTGTGGCATATGCTAATGAGGTATGCTAATGTGCTCCTGCACCTCTTTTTCTACGAAATGACCCCTGTGTAGTATGATAATGATCAACACAAGAAGAAGAAGAAGAGATTGGATTTATACCCCGTCCTTCACTACCCAAGGGAGTCTCAGAGCGGCTTACAAACTCCTTTCCCTTCCCCACCCCACAACAGACACCCTGTGAGGTAGGTGGGGCTGAGAGAGCTCTTGACAGAAACTGCTCTTTTTCAAGAACAGCTGTGCCAGAACTACGGCTTGCCCAAGGTCATCCAGCAGGTGCAAGTGGAGGAGTGGGGAATCAAACCCGGTTCTCCCAGACTAGAGTCTGCGCACTTAACCACTTCACCAAACTGGCTCTCAAGGCAGAGAATGGCCTCTGCAGATTCTGGTGCCACCAAGGCCTCTTGAGAACATTCACTGTTTTCTTTCCTTTGACACAGAAGACACAGCATCACATTTTTTCCACTGCATGAGATCCTACTATAATATCTGGAATTTTGAAAATTCAGTAGGCATGAGTGACCAGAATTCCAAAGCTGAGCTTTAAAGTAAGATTTAATTTGCATTTTACCATCCTAATTGGCTCATTTGGTAGGCCATCTCCTGTTTCCAGAAGCAATTATCCATTATTCTGTTGTTCCTCCCATAAGCTCAGAGTGGGGTACATAGTTTTTCACTCTCTGAGAATGATGCAACCTGTACATGTAACAAGGCACAGCTGGAAGAGCTGCCGTCATAAGATGACTCAGTTGATAGTGTGAGAAGAGGTCACAAAGCCCCTCAACCTTCAGATTTCCATCCTTGTTGAGTGATTCATCTTTAGCTAAGCTGATCCAAAGCACTGACTTTACATTTCTCATGGACAGCATCCAAGGTACCCCAAGAGTGTTAAATGAAGATGTGCTGTCACTGATATGTATGACAAGAAACGGTGAAAATAAACATATTTTCCTTTCAAGGATCTCAGACCAGTCAATTAATTCATCTAGGATGCCTGGCCAACTCATCCATACAGTAGACCAGAAAATCCTGACTGGGCTACAAACCATTAGTTGGCCAGGGAGGAGAATGTGCACGAACCAGCACACATACACACACATGCACCTAGCCCCTAACTATGCCTCAAGCTGTGGGTAGAAAATAAAGAGCCAGAGCATGGATTCTGGTTGCTACCAAAGAAATGGGAATGCATACACACACACACCAGAAAAGTGATTCCTCTGTATCCTTAAATTTCCACAAGTTCTTCAAACAGTTCCTGTTGCTGCTGATTTTATCTTTCGTCTTTAAAAAAAAAGAAAAAGATTTTAAGCCTCTGGGCAGAGATGATATTTCTCTGTCTTATACAGCACTCAGCATACTTTGATGAGTGCTAAACACATATTAAACTACACTAACCCAAGAAATGTTGCATTTAAAATACATATATGCATTAGCTTTATAAGCACAGGTGCATGAAAGAGCACAAAGAACCACCCACCAGGAACAGCCATTGCCTGGCCACTATTCACTTTCAGAGGGTTACAGCAGGATTTGCAATGAATGAAGGATGGGTAGCAGCCGTGCCTAGTAGACTGTGTGCAGAGTGTGCATTTGTAACATGCAGAAATACGATTATGGGATAAAGGTCTTCCCCCTCCCCTTGCCTTTAAGTGATAATGCAGTGAAATGATCTTGAAGGAATGTGCTGAAGGTATTAAAGTAATTGCTCATGCACCATGACTGTGTCTTTCACAGATGCATTATTTTACTATTCAAGGGAATAAAAACTCTGTGATAAGCCAGGTAGTTAGCACAAGTTCAGTCAGTAGAATGTATCCAAGTAATGGAGAACACAGCAGTTTCCTTGTCATATGCAGTCAGTGTTATTATCCATACAATCTCAGAAGCTAGTAGAGAAATTCCAAGTGACCTCTTAAAAAAAAAAGTGATGCCAAGTGTCTCTTCTTGTCAGTTTATTGAGGAATTAAGATCAATAAGATACAAGCACAAGAATTCCAATGCCAGAGCTGCATATCCTTCACAGATTAACCAACACAATAACTGTTGTGAGACTGACTTTTCTTTTAAAAAATAATGATTGGGTCACTTTTAAAAAAATAATAAAGGGCCACAACTGATTAGTCTGTAGCCACTATATTCTTATTAATATGGCAGAAACCCAAACACAATTAGTGAAAAAGATGTGCTTAAAAAAAAATCCTACTGAAGGATGCAATCTGCTTCTGTTTTGCTGCTCTACAATCTTCAAGCCACATTTCTAAGGACTCCACCCTGTCCTCCATATGAGACACCCCCTTGGTTAGTGGGGTACCCATTTTATTTTGGCCGGAGCTGTTTTAATAGGTGCCTCCTTTTACAGCCTAAGTGCCAAGGGGACCTGAAACCTGGAGGGTCTCATAAAGGCATCTGGGTAAAGCCATGAAAGCCCAGGAAATATTAGCTGGCATTAAAAGTGTGCTGGCATTAAAAGTGATTAAGTGCAATCTCCCCCAGTTCAGAGTTCTCCACAATAAAACCTCACTTCATTCTCAACAATAAAAGAATTTTCAACACAGGAATATCCTAGCATAGTCCAGAGGTGTCTGCCCAGCCTAAGGAAGTTGCTATTTCATTACCCAACACCCAGGTTCCCCCCCTTTTTTAACTCAATTAAGAAGGAGCCAGCTTTGTGTAGTGGTTCAGAGCAGTGAACTCTAATCTGGAGAACCTAGTTCAATTCCCCACTTCCCCATTTGAAGCCAGCTGGGTAACCTTGGGCAAGTCACAGCACTCTCAGCCTAAAAAATAAGCATAGTTTGCCACCTAGTGGTGCCAAAAAAGAGCTACAGCTTCAGGCAGCAAATCAATCCTTTGAATGTCCTGGCTATTCCACACACAATGTCATATGATAATTAAATTTTTAACTCAACAATAAGGGCACTCAAGTCATTAATTTATGCTCCATTCTGTTTCAGGAGCTATCTTGACTCACCCAAACTTTTGTGTCAGTGCAGATCTGGCTCACTTCAACCTAATTCAAGCATAGATGCAGGTGGGTAGCCATGTTAATCTGGAGGCAACAGAAGAAAGTTTGAGTCCAGAACAAACTTTGAGTCAAACTTTTTAAAAAGTTTGCCTCATCCAGGTTCTTGGTGCCCATGCAGATTTGGTGCCCATGCCTAATCAAGGCATTTCCCCCACTTCTTCCTGCCAAAGTTTGACAGCAGTTAACTTTAAACCAGCCACTGAAATTCAAGCTGTACATTTTGGACCGATCGGGTTCCTGGGAAAGTGGTTTCCCATGTCTAGCTATAGGACCCTTTGCCATAAACAGCCCATCCCAACTCAGTGAAAAGGGTGCCAGGTTTCCCAATGCCTGAACACCCCTGCAACTGTGTTGCAAGCTCCTCTCCAGACCTCAAGCCCACGATTTCAGGTTGTATGTCCTTTCCATAACACTTCCAAATTTCCTCCTCTTTTCTTTTTATCAAGTGTACCCTCTTGCTGGTGTTTGTGTGTGAATGTGCAACTACTTAGGGAATTAGTTCTCAGGTGCTTAGTGTAGGTTCTTTACAATTTCACTTTTTACTTTATATACAATAATGCCATTTGTTTGTGTTTAAAATCACTCTTACTCTCTTTCTTTATAATTTTATTATGGGGTACCCCTACCAAGATCCACCCTGGTATACATAGTCCAAAGGTCTTGTGTTATTCCTTTCTGGGACCCTTTTTAAAGCTCATTTCCCCTTCTCTGGGTCCAATTTGAGTAACACATTCATGAGGCCTGTGTAAGTCCCACTCAGCGCCTGAGCTCTTTGACCAAGGAACACTTTTCCTTAATTTAGTGTGTTTATAGGCTACTTGTACTTACTTACTGCTGAGGGAAAAGCACTCTGTTCATTATCTGAAGAATCTGCACTCCCTGCACGGGCCTCCTTGTGAAGTGATGTTTGCCCACTTCTGATGCTGGAAGTTGTCCTTTAAGAGTGTGATGAAATGCATTTTCTCCTGGGAGGTTGGCAAGCAGCAAGCTTCAACTGTGCATTTTAAAAGTTTATCTCTGGGCAGGGAAAAGGCTGGGGAGGAGGAAGTCCATCAATGGCTTTCCAGGCTCACCTTCTTACAAATGTTAATGGATTTAGCAGGAGAGACAATGGGATGGGCCAGTTTACCCCAAGCAGGTAACAGTGTTTTAGAGGTGTCAACTTCAAGAGAGGCCGAGGAAGTAGATTCCTGGAGACAACAGGAAAATCTGCTATGATCTGGACTGAACAGGGGTCAAGTGGGAGGGGAGACAGAGATGATAAAATCTCAGTGCAACAGGAAATAGCTCTCTTTCTTTGGGATGCTTTGTTAAGGAGAACTCTGAGCTCCGGTTGGCAAGCAGGCGGCCATTGACCATGTGGTTGGCCTGGACATACAGTTGAGCCTCACCAGTTTAAATGGCCTCAGTTAAGATACAAAAATCCCCACAATTAAAAATTTGGGATCCCTCAACACCAAAGCGGAGACTATCTCCACAAGCTCAGATAGAGAGATAACTAGACAGGAGGATGGATGGCACGTCAACAGAATCAAAAACTTATCCTGATTACTTGTAACCACATAAAAAATTCAAAACTTGGCCTATGCTGGACAGAACAGCTTGAAAAGGAAATGGCATTTCCTTCATCAGCTATCAAGCCTATATTGATGCTACAAGGAAAATTCTGCTGAGCACAGCTGAGACATACTAAACTTACCCATATCTTCCAATCAAGTCAACCAGGTCAATCCGTTCATCCAGGAAGTTAATCTTGCCTGGACTGTCCCGGTATTCTGCAATGCACCTCAAGGGTCAAGGGTCAATGGTGTTCTGACATGGCAAACATGGGATCTGTTGGCCAGCATGTACACAGCACCGCACACTTTCAGTTCACCATCATCAAGTAGTGAATAGGTATTCTTGTGCATAGACTTTTATTTGCCAAAATTTGTCCATGTAATACTCATACCAGTAAAATCTCAGCAAAAGCTGGGACAGGAGATTAGACGGAGACTGCAAACCAACTGCAGTGTTTGCTAACATAAAACGTGAGACAACTGGTTGCTTCCAAACATTTTCAACTCACATATGCTCTGTTCTCTAGAATACAAAATAAAACATGAAGTGTCTGCTTCTCCAGGCATACTAATGCACCTGAAGTGATAAAAACATAAAACACCCCTGTTTCCGGCACACAAAGACTGCTATTAGTAAATAACATATATACCTATCACCTCTTACAGTGGCAATTGATTTGTTTTTATGCAGAAGCCAATTGAATTGTCAGCATTAGACTTTCAGAAGAGTTATGGGTACGCATCACTGTTACAGAGAAAGATTTAAGCACCAAGAGAAGAAGGTTTTACCAATTCTGAAGGTGGAAACAGCTGTCTGTTAATAAAGCCTGGACTCAGAACTAGGCATGTGTCAAGCAGAGGATGAGGAGAAATTTCTTACATTTTCAGATTTTGTATAGAATT
>NW_015172037.1:562014-566580 GCF_001447785.1 Gekko japonicus | reverse complement strand
GAGTCTACCCTCCAAAGCAGCCAATTTCTCAGGAACTGAACTCTCTGGTCTGGGGATCAGCTGTTCTTCTGGGAGATCTTCTGAGCTCACTGGGGATTTGGCAACCCTATCTACATAGGGAGCTGGATTTTTCAGCCAGGGCTTACTTATGATGTGGAACAATTAAAGCCAAGGGTGCACAAAATATACAGATTTTGATTGTAAAACTCCAATGCATATACAATGTTATACTTGCATGCTCTCTAAGAAAAAAAAATGTATCCCAAGGAGGGGAAAAAATGTTTCTCTTTGGTTTGCAGAGTGTCTTGGAAATCAATCTCAATGGTAACAGTTGCATCTCGAACAGGTAAAAACAATTCAAAAATTCCTCTGAGCATGCTCAAAGTGCTGATTATAGAGCAACCATGAACAGTCCACATTTAACTACAAATGGGAGAAATGACTGCCACTGCAATAGGTGCAGGCAGGGATGATCCAGAGGGATCCAGAAGATGGTACTACACTTTGGAAGAAAATCAAAGTCCACCTTTGCTAGGGTTTCCAGCTCCAAGTTGGAAAATACCTGGAAATTTTGTGGGTGGAGCCAGAGGAGGGGGGGGTTGGGGATGGGAGGGATTTCAGTGGGGTATACTGCCATGGAGTCCACCTTCCAAAGCAGCCATTTTCTCTAAGGGAACTAATATTGGTCACCTGGAGATCAATTGTACAAGCAGGAGATCTCCAGCCATCACCTGGCGATTAACAACCACACAAAAATAGAAATACAGTGAATACAATTGGGCAAACAAATAACCAGTATAATCTGTCATGCTGTACAAATCACACTCGAGACTACTGTCTTCTTATACAGTTCTACTTACAATCATAAATGATACACATAACAAATGCTTTTGCCACCATGCATAAATGACATCTGTACCAGTTGAATAGTGACCTAATAGTCCTTGAAAGTACAAGTTTCTCTTTAGAATGATGCCATCACCGGCTCCTGGTGCAGAGAAGAGTTTCCAAAAGAAAACACGCAGTAGACGGCATGGGCTCAAGACTAGCTGTAGCGTGAATCAAAAGAGTGGCGACGGCACACCTAGGTTGCTTTGCCATTTCTTAGGGCTTCATCAGACCGCTTTTGTTACTGATGGAGCTCAACCCAGCTCTGGCAAGGTTCAAAATGACATAAAGTCTACAAGTATGTTCCAAATAGCTAGGAATCAGGCTGTTCTGATTCCCACCCTAACCTACAACAACAACAACAACATGGGATTGTTGCCCATTGTGTATTCTTAAGGAAAGACATTATTTCTCAGGTTCAAACTGTCTTCAGACCTATCTCCTACAATTACTGGGAAAGCATGCAAAACAAATTAATTGAAAAATTCTTTGTACATTTAAACAACAGTGGCAATTTGAGTTTGCCTTGGCACTCAGGGTTATATTAAATGACCTTTGCATCTCTACCTTTTTTTTCATTTTTATGATTATTTATAAAGCACCACCCACAAGACATTTGTAGGTACGACGTACTGCCAACCAATAAATATTTCCCAAAGAGAACTAAACCTATTTTCAGATAAAAATAATAATATCTGCAACCTTTGCTGATAGCAAGAAAGATCTGGAATGGGGTTAACCGAAGTCCATCCTAGTTCTTGCATTTTTCATTCATCATTGTTTGTTTACTTGGAGCCGTACATATTTTCCTCATCCTGAAGAATAATGTCCCAGGATAAGGGAGGAAATAACAGACAGAGTTAACGGACTGTAGAAAAAGGAGATGCATAGCCATTAAGTACTATGATAATCTCTTCTGCCTCTCTTTTTTAATTATCCAATTAACACCATAGTTGCTTTAATTGAGACAAATGCATGACAAATACTCTGACTGGGACAAAGTGGTTCCAAATCACTGCTTTGAGCCATAGATGTTTTGAAGTGTTACAAAAGGGTTAAAGTTTAAAAGCAAGTAGGTAGGAGATTAGCCGGATATTACAGGTTTCATTAAGCAGATATAGGTGCATAAGAAAGAGAAGAAAGGTATAAAGGCAACAAGACTCTGATGGAACAAAACCGGGCACCCATTATGAATTCTGTGTACCATCTCTTTCAGTTCTATAATATTTCATTCATTGATTTTATTGTCAAATGAAAAGGCGCTTGTTCCAAGTGGCATTTAGTGAGACAGATGGGGAGAGACTCAGACTTCATTACTTGGAGTTTGCCCACTGGATAATGTTGCTATTATATGGGCAGAAGGCAACAGGGTGCAAAAAGTCTGCATGTCTTGATATCAAGAGTGGCTCTGTGGTTCAGTATATGAAGGGCTCTCTTTTTCTAGACAGTCTTGGGTTAACTAGAAAGCCCTACACAAAGCATAGTTCTTGTATAACCTGGGCAATATAAATGACAAGGTTATGATTTTGAAGTCATACTTTCTGCCATGCAATATGCACCTACTCCTTGTATGCAGTACAACACATTCTGAATTGTGTACACACAGTAGATGGTAGCTGTTTCCATAATGGCTGAATTAGGGGTGTGCACAAACAAACCGATATTTTTCAGGTTTGGGTATACTGATCCCAAAACCCCCAAGTATTTCCCAATATTCCTGAATCCTAATATTGGTACAGTACTGGGATTTGGGAAATATTCGGGATTGCTGATTTTTTCCGGCTCCATTATACAGTGATTTAACTGCCCGGCAGGAGAAGCTGGCCCCAGGATGGAGAAGTCTCTCACCACCGCATGCAGACTTGGCTGAGAGGATTCTCCTGCCCCATGGTTTAAACTGTGGGGTAGGAGAAGCTAGCCCCAGGATTTGTGTGTGGTGGAGAAGTCTCTCACCACTGCATGTAGACTTGGCTGAGAGGATTCTCCTGCCCCATGGTTTTCTGTATGGCATGGAGGTCTCTCCCCACCACAGGCAGACCCGGCTTGAGGAGCCCACCAGCCGAGGCACACATGGCACTCTCGGCTCTTGCTGCCCCATCTGATCCTCTCCTTGGTATAGCTAACCCGAATAAAAGCTGGGGGGGGGGAAGCAACTTTTATTGGAACTTTCGGTTTTTGGCTGTACGATGGCGTACACGACCCTGGTGAGCTCCCGGGGTTGTGATCCGAACGCCAGCAGATAGGAGGGGGTGTAATTGTCTGCTACCCCCTCGGAGCCTTTGTGTTTGGGCTCCTAGCCATGGGGCTTTTGAGGGATTGCCTCTTTTCCAGCTTGCTGCTGGGGAATCAAGGCTTCCCTCTGCCCTTAAGGTCCTGCCACTGTGCTACTGTACGGCTCTAGAGTCGCTGACCGGGACAAGCGCGTGAAGATCGGGCATTTTACATGTACCTGAGGCGGGTCCTAGGACCAACAATGAACTGTGAGTCATGGTGAAAGCAAAACACCGAGTTTCGGCTAGAAATCCCCTCTGATTTAAGCGAGCGGGGGAGGGAACTCCCAGATGCGATATCTAAGCAGATCATTTTAAAAAGAGGACGCTGGACGTAAAAGCCATAGAACTGATTTAAGAAGCACACAAGAGCGCAGAAAAGCATTTTGGTGGAAAACAGAGACTTTGGCAGACTTTTCTAAAAGTAAACAATCTTCAAAAATGGCGGGGTGAAGAGGCGAGAAAGAGAAACCATCGCAGCTTAAGCCTCCTTTGGGAAGTAGAAGCCCGAGACCGGAAGCTACCAACGAGCTCTAACAGCTATTAGCTGAATCACTGCGCCCTCTGCTGGACCAGATGACAAACATCAATCAGCAATTGACTACTTTGAAACAGAACTTTGCTGCACAACAACTGGAACTGAATGAAACTAAGAAATTAACAGAGCAAACAGCAGAAACACTGAAGGAAGTTAATGCCAAATCTAAAAAGGTGAAAAAGCGTGTACAGGAGTTGTAAAAGAAAAGAATTACTGACGAATCTCAGCTTTTGCAACTACAAATGGAAAAAGCAAGCTTTATCCTGAGATTCCAAGGGGTTCCTGAGACAAAAGGGGAGAATCTAAAACAACTATTGAGTGATTTACTTGCACCAGTGGCAGATTTGAAAATGGAATATCTTCAAAGCGAAATGGATGTGGTCTTTAGATCATATCTGGAATATATTAAGAAAAATAATCTGCCTGGAGAAATAGTGGTTAGATTCTCAAAAAAGACATGTGAGGGATCAAATCTTGAAAACAACATCAGGAATACCCCTGAAAATCAACAGTAATACTATACGGATACTAAAAGACATTCCATTTGAAATTAGAAAGAAGAGGAAGAAATTTAAAGACTTGGCATTGTTTTTACAAACAAACAACATACAGTACAAATGGTTGGTTCCCGAAGGCCTACTCTTCAGAATAAATGAGAAAAAAAAAAGAATTGACTTCGTTAAGAAAGCAAATGAGTTCTTGAAGCAAAAACTGGGAAGGTCCAGAGAAGACGACAAAGATGAAGACCAGGATAAAGAAATCGGTGAAAACTCTTCTTCAACTATCAAGGAGGACTCTGATTCGGAGTTGGGGGCTGCGGCCCCTGAAAGAGATTATGATTTGAGGAAAAGAAATGCCAAGAAATGAGAT
>NW_015172037.1:558096-561728 GCF_001447785.1 Gekko japonicus | reverse complement strand
TTGGGGGCTGCTGCCCCTTTCTCTGATAGAGAATCTTCTCTGGAAGACCCCGAGTCCAGCTCGCCACTGGACCTACTGTCCATCCCTTTTTTCCCTTCCTCCTCTGGCTCTCCCAGCTGGACTCTTAAAAATTCCTGCGCTTTCTGAACAGAGTCAATCTTTTCCTTTTTATCCTTAATTTTGAAGGTTACGCCCTCTGGAGTTAGCCATCTGTATCCGATTGTATTTGTCTGGAGAAAACGAATTAAATCTTTGTACTTTCGCCTTTGCCTTATTTCAAATGGAATGTCTTTTAAGATTCTGATAGTGTTTTCTCCAACTTTCACGGGTGTGCCAGACTGCATCCCTCACATGCCTCTTTGAGAATCGTATCACTATTTCCCCAGGCAGATTATTTTTCTTTATATATCCAGAATATGACCTATAGGCCACATCCATATCGCTTAGCAAAGATTCCGCCTTCATATCTGTCACTGGGGCCAGCGAAGAATCAAATTGGCTTTTTCCATTTGTAGCTGTAAGAGCTGATCTTCTGTGGAGATTTGCTTCTTTTCCAATTTTTGTACTTTCTTCTTCACCCTTTGGGCAGTCGCGCCCACTTCTTTCACCTTCTCAGTTGTTTGAGTCATCATTTTAAGAGTGTCATTCAGCTGTGTTTGCTGGGTGGTGATACATTGATTCATTGTTGACAGCTGCTTCCTGAGATTATTAATCTGATCCAGCAGGGGGTGCATGGATTCCGCCAATGTCTTTGCCAGCTTGTTGGTTGCTTCCGGCCTTGGACTCTCAGTTCCTTTTGCTTTAAACAGTTTCTCTTTCTCCGTCCTCTTCCCCGCCATCTTTTTGGATTGCTTACTTTTGCAAAATTTTTGAAAGTCTCTGAATATGCGCTTACACGCTCAAACTCGCCTTGGTAAGTCTCTCTCTACAGTTATAGCCGCTTTCTCTTCCGCTCCCCCCCCCGATTCGCTTAAAAGTTTATGCGCGTGGGAGGTGTCCCTGCCCCGCTCGCCTCACTTTCTGTTCCGCGTGGGTGGGGAGCTTTCTTTTTCACTTTAACCGATCACTTTAGTTGAACTCACGTTCATAATTGGTCCGTAGACCTCATTTTAGCTCTGTTTCTTACACTTGACCTCCTGTACTTGCCCCGGTCGGCATCGCTTAATTCCATTCGGTCTCACAGCATGAAGAACTGTCGGGACGGAGAAGCGCCTCAATTCCCCGGCATCACGCCGGCGAAGAGGCGACCTCTCGAGAGTCCCATGGCCAGAGCCCCTTCAACTGAGTCCCTGGGGGGGTGACGATCCTGCGCACCCCCTCCTTCTGCTGGAGCGCAGCTTCACCCCTGGGAGGTCCAGGAGGTGAGTCTGCTAGTGCGCCGCCATTAACCGGAACAGCGGTGAAAACTCTTCTTCAACTACCAAGGAGGACTCTGATTCGGAGCTGGGGGCTGCGGCCCCCAAAAGATATTATGATTTGAGGAAAAGAAATGCCAAGAAATGAGATGCGGAGGAACTCTGAATTCCACCTTTATGAAGCTACATTTAAGTTTGATGCTTTTGTGATTGTCTTAAACAATAATTGATATCGGGTTTGGGGGAATATTGGCTAGATGTAAACATTCAAGCTCATTGTATTATTAATAGATTAGAGTAAGCAATTTATAAGTTTATGTAATGATCTTCACTACTTGGGTTTTTAGTGGTTAACTTTCCTTTCTCCCGTAGATATTAGATTCCCTTCCCTATGTTCTTTGTAGTTTATAGAAAAGCAATAAAAAATCCCCTGGGGGGGGGGGGCAAAAAATTCAACTTTTATTCAGGCTCAGCTATATTGGTAGCCGAATCAGATCCTCTGATCTGTATTCGGCTGAATTAATACCCCCCAAAACACTGATAAGGTATTTTATGGGTATTTATTTGGTTCGATTTAAGTTCAAATGCACACCCTAGGTAGAATGTATGAGTATAAGAACTATTTAATCACAAAGCAGTGGAGGTGATTTGTGTGATTTTGTTGAGACCCAGTCAGAATCTTATTGGGATGAAGGGTGAAAATCAAGTGAGAGAGGCCTATAGTATGGTCAGAATATCCTGTCACATTCTCCATCAGGATCTGACTACACTAGAGAAGGGGCATGTGTGTATATGTGCATGTATACATGAACGGAATCCAAAACTAACTGGGGTGGGGAAAAGCTTGAGGACTGGCTTATTGGATGTGTTGTAATACCTTCTAAAGAGGAGCCATGATCCTGCAAAAGTGAACTCTTTTTAAGCCGCATAAAATTAAAAAGAAAGAGTTAAATGCATACTTTTAAATAGATTGGACCAGAACACACCATGCCATAAGTTTCATCCATTTCAGTGGCTTATGCATCTCATAATTTATAGTCATCACTTCTGCTTGCACCATCACATTGCAAGATGGGTATTTCCTTGGAATGCAGAGTTACATTAAATCATACAGAAGTTTTCAGCCTGGCTCTGCCAAGAGACAGGACATACAAGTTAAGAACATAAGAGAAGCCAATGTTGGATCAGGCTAATGGCCCAGCCCAACACTCTGTCACAGTTGTCAAAAATACCAGGTGCCATCAGGAGGTCTGCCATGGGGCCAGGACACTAGAAGCCCTCCTACTGTGCCCCCCAAGCACCAAGAATTCAGAGCATCACTTGTCTTAGACCTAGAGTTCCTACCTATACCTTGTGGCTAATAGCCACTGATGGACCTCTGCTCCATATGTTGGTCAATTTACTTAACATGGGAGGCATAACAAAAGCCAAAGCAGTTTACAGTAAAAGCTCAAGTCACATCGCTTGCTGATAAGTCATTGCTTGCCGATGGGTCCAGCAAAGTAAGCAGCATCCCCGAAACAAAATAGCCAATGACATCCACAGGGCTACCATGCAGTAGATGTTTTGCAGCTTAAGAATATTAAAACTTCTTTCATCATAGTGCCAAATTACCACTAAGCACAAATACAAAGCAGTGGATAGAAATTGCAGCTATTTCAACACTGAACTCTTAGCAGAATACCAAGGCATTTACTGTGATTATATCCTTTCCTCAAGGGGCTCAGGGCAGCATACATTGAGGGATCCTATTGTATTATTTTCTTTAAGAGATGCTGAGTGTTCTGAGAGTGCATGGATGAGAAACAAGGTCTTCCAGCTAGCAGCCAAAGTCCAACCCTCTCCCCATTATACCACACTATGGAGTTGCCCTGTACTTGTCAGCAGCTGCCAGTGAGTGGGACAGGGAAAAGGAGGTTCCAGTGGGGATGTCTATAAGGAACATAACATTTATTTATTTATTAGGAAAAAGGCCCATTGTGGAAATAAATACAACGGCCTCTAGAAAGAGGCTCTGGGCGGGTGCCCCGGCCTTGGACACTCAGTGTCAATTTGCTGTGGCGACCTCAGCAGGGTATAATGACACTGAGTCCACCATTTTCTCCAGAGGAACTGATCTCTGCTACCTAAAGAACAGCTGTAATTTTGAGTGATCTCCAGTTCTCACCTGGAGATTGGCAATGATGGTTCCCCAGAAAAGAATGGTTGGTTTGGAGGGTGGAGTCTATGGCTTTGTACCTGTCCGAGGTCCCACGCCTCCTGAAACCTCACCCTCTC
>NW_015172037.1:476603-557797 GCF_001447785.1 Gekko japonicus | reverse complement strand
GAGGAAGAGCAAACTGTTTAGAATGTTGGAGGCAAGACTCAGGCAAAGCAGCCAGGGGATAGGGAGACCCTCTGAATGACAGATGAGAGAGCGAACTGATTTTGGAGCGTGTGGAATGTTCTAGAGAAGTGCCACCACCATTCGGCTTTTATTTATAATGGAGATTTGATTTATACCCCGCTCTCCCCGCTGAAGCAGGCTCAGGACGACTTACAAAAGATAAAACATAAGAACAATTATGACATAAATAAAACCATCTAAAAACAATCCAATAACACAGAGTCCTAGCTGGTTGTAAACTAATACATTAGGGATGGCGGCAACAGTTGTGTTAATATGGTCTTTGGCCTGTAAAGGTAAAGATTCCCTTGCTCGAAAGCCAGTCGAGTCCGACTCTAGGGTTTCGGTGCTCATCTCCATTTCAAAGCCGAAGAGCCAGCACTGTCTGAATACGTTTCCGTGGTCATGTGCACCAAGACGCACGGAACGCTGTTACCTTCCCACTGAAGTGGTACCTATTTATCTACTTGCAATTTCTCGCTTTCGAACTGCTAGGTTGGCAGGAGCTGGAACTAGAGGTGGGAGCTCACTCTGTCATGCGGCAACTCGGGTCTCGAACTGCTGAACTACTGACCTTCCACAGCCTGCAGTTCAGCGTCTTAACCACTGGAGCCACCACAGCTCCTTCTCTGGCCTGTAGCCCAGCTTTAAGTGTACAGAAAGACCACAATCTGTGGCTCTACTGTAGTGAAATTAGCAACACGTGACTCTCTGTAACAGGCTAGAAGCATGCAAAAATACAGTCACTGCTGATAATAAAGACACTATGACCAAATTTGCAGGTGAGGAATGGCTGCCTCCAGAGCAAGTAGAATGTTTACATCATGAAGAAGAATTTCACATTACCCTTTTAAAACCGTTACTGTACAGTCTTGGAATAAACCAGTACACTGCTGTTTCACACAGCCTTTCCCCTACCGATAAGGAGCTGTCTCTGAAGCGGTTTGTCATTTCAGACTGTGCCGCTTTGTTTTCCCACCCTTTTTTTGCCTGCACAGGTGATCTCTGTGTTTTTTTTAAAAAAATGTTCTTTTAAGAGTGCTACAGTGCTGTAACACAATCCCAAAGCAGCGCAATAGCGACCCCATTGGGATGCCTGGACCACTGAGATACATGAGATTACTACATCTGCCACCTGGAAACAAGTGGAAGCTCAGGCACACACACGCACACATTTCTGGATTTGATTTCTGGAACATTAGGAAGGGAAGAAGGGATGTTGTCTGGGTTTGTAAACTGTCGTGTTCCCCCCCTTCCCTCGCCATGACTGCACTCTCTTTCAGGCTGCCCGGAATTTAAAAATCTCTTCCTTTAACTTTTCTCCTTCAGGCACCTTAAATCAAACTGCTTCCCCCCACCCCTTGCATTATTTAGGGACAGGACAACAGGCTGCCTTTTCGTTCCCCTCTTTCCCAGCCTCCCTTTTACAAGTAGCTATCTTGCTCAAGGAGAATTCCAGGAACTCAAAACCTATGGCGGGATTTTAAAATCCCCCCTCCCACTTTTCTAAGCCACACCAGCTCCTTCTAGCCTTGCAAAGAGCATCCTCCTCTTGATGGCCAGCATATAGGGATGTCATGCCTCCAGGTGGGACCTGGGGATCCCCTGCATTTACAGAGTTACAGCTCATCTCCTGCCTACAGATATCAGTTCCCAGGCATAAAGTGAATGCTGTGGAAGGAGGAGTCCATGGCATTGTACCCAACTGAATTCACTGTTCTCCCCAGATGTAGTGATCTCATGTATCTCAGTGGTCCAGGCATCCCAATGGGGTCGCTATTGCGCTGCTCTGGGGTTGTGTTACAGGGCCATAGCGCTCTCAAGCAAACGTTCAAAAAAAAAAAAGACAGAGATCGCCTGTGCAGGCAAAAAAAGGTGCGAAAACCTCATAACTGGAGGAAGCGCTACAGGGCATTTTACACAGCACCCCATAATGCTTCAGGAATGGTAGAAGGAATTGAAGACCGGTTGGGAGCAGTTTGAGGTGAAAACAGCTCAGAAGCGTTTTTGTCTGAATGGGACAGAAGCGTTTCTGTCTGAAAGGGAAATATATTCCATCAGGGAACCATTACTAAAACAGTTCTGTCTGAAATGACAGACAGAAACCATTAGTGAACAGTTCCTGAAACGGAACATATCGGCTGTCTGAAATTCCCTGAAATGCATCAGTTTGTGCAGGCGCCTGCATTAGCAATTCCAATATAACTATGACACAGTCTGTAACATTTAAGTATGAAAGCACTCTTAGGTGGCTTTGTCATAAAAGTTTTGCTCCAGTTTGGGCACCCAAATGCAGAGGATTATTTCTAAGCTTCCATACACCTTTGTTGCCCATCCACTGTCTTTCCATGGTTTGCCCATGCTTTCTCAAACCACCTTTGATCCAACATTTCCTGCTGGCTTGCAGCCAAAGTGTGTTTGCCTCCCATGTGGAAGGTATGCTATAATTCAAAAGGTATCATGCAGTTCAGCACCATTTTCTCTGCCACATTCTTGCACAGCTGTTTCCTCCCCTTGCCACCCGGGGGCTTTTTATAAAATTGGCAATAGCTAGATTGCTGTAGCATGACAGCATTATGATGATCTATTAGGTCCTCTGAATTTCCAGCTTTGATTAAAAAGAAATGGGTGTGTCACAACATCTGATTGTTTGGACACACAATCTGTACTCTGAAGAAGAGGCTACTGTTAGGGCAGAATATGGAGAAACAGAATGGTTTCTAGTTGGCAAAGGTGTACAAAGGCGTATTTTATCTCCCTGTCATTTCAATCTATATGCAGAACATATCATAAGGAAAACTGGATTAGATTTAGATGAAGGTGGAATGAAAATTGGTGGAAGGAACATTAGCAATTTGAGTTATGCAGATGACACCACATTACTGGCAGAGAACAGTGAAAAGTTAAAAGGAATACCGATGACGGTAAAAGAAGAAAGTGCCAAAGCAGGATTAAAGCTGCACATCAAGAAGGCAAAAGTAATGACTGCTGAGGAATTACACAACTTTAAGGTTGACGATGGAGACATTGGAATTGTTAAAGATGTTCTATACCTTGGATCCATCATCAACCAAGCAATCAGAAGGAGACTGAGACTGTGGAGGGCAGCCATGAAGGAGTTAGAATGGATCCTAAAGTGTAAGGATGTGTTGCTGGTGACCAAGATCAAGATAACTCATACAATATTATTCTCCATTACTATGTAAGGGTGTGAAAGCTGGACAATAAAGAAAGGTGACAGTAAGAAAGTTGATTCATTTGAAATGTGGTGTTGGAAGACAGTTTTACGGATACTGTGGACTGCCAAAAAGACAAATAAGTGGTTTCTAGATCAAATCAAGCCTGCACTGTAGCTTGAAGCCAAAATAACCAGACTGAGGCTACTGTACTTTGGTCACATTATGGGAAGACAGGACTCATTGGAAAAGACAATAGAAGAGGATTTCCGGTCTTGGCGATCGCCATTGCAGTCACTTTTCCCTGGACCTCCGGGAGAAGCCTGCCAGCGCCCACGGCTGGGAGGGGGCCTGATCGTCCATGCCACCCCAGGAGCCTGAGTGAAGGGCTCCAAGCCATGGGGCGCTAGAGAGCCCCCCTCTGGTGAGACAAGCAAATGAGGAGGGACTACTCCAAGCCTTGATGGTCCCGCTGTGGAGCATCCCGTATGGGAACAAGATCAGCACACGGCTGGGAGGGGGCACGATCGTCCGTGGCACCCCAGGAGCCCGAGTGAAGGGCTCCAAGCCATGGGGCACTAGAGAGCCCCCCTCTGGTGAGACCAGCAAGTGAGGGGGGACTACTCCAAGCCTTGACGGTCCCGCTGTGGAGCATCCCATATGGGAACAAGATCAGCACACCAGAGCAAGCGTTTGGTGATCAAGCAATTTCAGACACAAGCGAACAATTGTTGAAAATGTGAGTTTAAGTACAAGCGAGAACAACAAAAAACCGCACAGCCCTCCCGAAAGAAAATGAGGTGGGGAGGGGACTTTCCTCCACTAAGAACTGTTTACAAGCATTTTTAAGCCAGAAAAGGGGGGGGTCACTACAAAAAGCAAATGGATTAAAATAAAGAGACTGTAAGAGCTTACCGCGTGATATAAGAACTTCCAGAGACTTTTACAAACTTTTAATAAAAGTAAACAACTCTCAAACATGGCACTGCCTGTGAAGGACCAGAGAGACAAACAAGCAAAAACAAAGCTTCTTCCCAGAAATTCCAGCCCTGCAAGTTCTGTGCCTAGACAGGACTCAACTGCAGAACTCCAAAGGCTGTTGTCGGAAGCACTTTGCTCCCTACTGGAGAAAATTATGGCAATTGAAAATAAACTCGATACACAACAAGCACAAATGGCTGCAAATACACAGAAAATCGAAAAAACGGAGCAAGAACTTAAAGAGATTGATACCAACTAAAAAAGATGAATAAAAAACTACAGGCTTTGGGAAAAGATGCCAAATCGAAGAGTCTCGAGTATTACAGCTGCAAATGGAAAGGGCAAGCTATGTCTTGAGACTTCAAGGTGTCCAAGAAGAGAAAGGAGAGAATCTGAGACAGATTGTTGGCGATGTATTAGCTACCTTGGCAGAGATGACATCAGATCAACTTCAAAGCGAAATTGATACGGTCCATAGATTGTATACAGAATTTATCAGAAAGAATAATCTGCCAGGGGAAGATACAATAAGATTCTCCTGAAGAAAAGTGAGAGATCAACTACTGAAAGCGACCTTGAGGATAAAAGACAAAGACAAAGACTGAAAGACATTCCATTTGAGATAAGAAGGAAAAGAAGGAAATACAGAGACTTGTTCCAAATCAAGGGGGGAATTTAAACCCCTGAAAACCTGCCGGGTCCCCCAAGTTTTCAGGAAAATTTATCTAGTGTCAGTGTTGCATTGTATGACATTCTGACCTCCAAAAGCAGGATGCTTAGTGCATCAAATTCAGAGAGCTAGAAAGTTAAAGGATTAATGCCTCACTATGAAGCACAGGTTGATTGACAAGCTGGACCCCCCTTCTATCTGATTGGTCAGTGCCAGCAGAGGAGAACTTTAAGAACAGCCGAGTGCTGAGGAAAAGGGTCTTTTTCGTCTTGCTTTGTCTCTGGCCTTTCAGAAGCCAGACAGGTGGAGTTAGTGTGTCTGTCAGAGGGAAACATACAACTCCATGCCCTTATGTGTACCATCAAATCTGAGGAAAAGTTCCAAATCAGAACTTTAGTCTAAGTGTCAGTCAAGATGAAAACCATTTATTTCACTGGGTTAAGAACAGAGGGTCAGTTCTGGCAAGAGGGATTGGGCAGTAGGTTGAAGCTGACAGTCTAGCCAAACAGAAAAGGGATCTTGCTTTTAGGAAAAAGGAGAATATTTTCTTCTCAGTTATTCAGTGGGTTCAGGGCCCCCTGGATTGGATGAAAAAGGAAACTGTCAGACTCCTCTAGAGTCAAAGAGAAAGTTGTAATCCCACAGGGAGGGAGAATAAGTACAGGAAGAAAGTACTAATCTCCAGGAAACTAAGATAGTTATATGAATCTTAATTAAGACACATTATTAGTGTTGAGAAATCTCCAAGACAAACAAACCTCTCACTGTTAAGAACTGAATCTCTAAGGGACTACACTTCAACAATTCTTTGTTGCTTGTTCAAAATATATTTTGTAGATGCAACAAAATATACCTCAGTTTTCTCACCCCCTGCCTATTCCTTACCCAAAAATGTCTGTTTAATAAAGTCAACATTCCTGTCAAGTGCCATTTATAAAGTAAATAACAAGTGCGCTCCTGCTTATCTATAGTCAATGTCTAGCCTGGGGAAAAGCCAAATATCTTCTCTACCACAGGGTGGGGCACTCAGAAAGTAACAAACCATTTATTACCATACACTAGCAAGAGGCTGCTCATACAGAGTAAGGAACAGCTATTTAGTGTTTTGGCAGGAAAATCTGCCTCACAGAAAAAGAAGAAGTAGGGGTCTGTTATATCCTTCGTGGGGAGGGCAGGATATAAATCAAATAAATAAATAAATAAATATCCTGTTCCATGCTTTTAGATATCCACAGATAAAGGTCACACAACACTATCAGATATATAGATGATAATGTTATAATGCAACAGGAATCTATTTATTGAAGGTTTTTTAAATGAAAAAAGTCCCCATGGTACCAGGAGAATGGCAGCAGCAGAGGGATGGGGTTGGGAAAGTGTAGGAAAACCCACCATCTGGAAGCCCCATTGTTACTGTGCTGAACTGGCAGTCCTTACAGCAGTGGAGAATAAAGGGAATTGTTGCTGTGTGGAAGACACCTTTATCACTGGGACAAAAAAAGTTGACTTGAAAAGCTGCTCTTTGAAAAAATACCCCTCTAAATTACTACAGTGTGCTTTATTTTTCTATAAGATAATAGTGCTTTTACTCCAGGATGGATCACATTCATAGGGCTCGCTTAGGATTCCTCCTCGCTATATTCTGACAGTGAAAGAAGGTACTTTTTGGGAGTCACCCTGAAAAGAAATAGGGAATGCTGCAAACTACCACCACCCCAATTTGAAAAAGAAAAGGAAAGAATTAGGGTATTCCCGCTCTTTTTTAAAAAGTAAACTTTTGTTCTCTCATGCCCTCTCAGTGTGAATATTTCAGGATATAAAAAAGTGTTAAGAGCTCAGTCATGTTACTTAAATGGAAACAGACTGTTGTGTGATATTGCCAGAGTTCTAAATGTACCGTACTCTACAGAATAGAGCTTTATCTGCCCATTGCAATAAGCAGCTCATTGGACGGAAAGCAGAAATTACAGAAAAAAGAAGCTTTCTATTCAAAGTCAGGAGTTTAAGTGGATATGCAACTCCCAGAAACAAAATGCTAGCTGTGAGTCTTCTTGATCTAAAACAGCAGCTACAACAACAACAACAAAAACAAAAAAAACTTGTGGAGGGGGATTTCTAAAGTTAGACAACAATCTAATGTTATAACTCATATAATATTGAAACCTGGACGTACAGCCACTGCATTTTTTTAAAAAACAAACTCTTAAGTATCAGAGAGTTATTGTATCAATTAATTAATCTTCTCATTTTCTCTACTAACATATGACATAGAGCATCCTTCTTTATAGAGCAGTAAAACAACTTGTATTGGTTTTGTATTCATCTCATGATTTGATGCATTTATTAATCAAAAAGATAAGAACAAAGAGTCAAATGAGCATAAATCTCTCTTTGCTTATTATGATAGAGAAAATGCTTTTTTGGATATATTTTGATACTCCAGCTGGCTAAAAATTAAAACTGTTCCAAAGATTTATCAGGAGAGCAGGCTGATGAGTCACCTTCCAAGAAACAGCCTTAGTGTACTGTCTCACGCTCATTCTATCTTCACACACAGTACACATCCTACCCATTTGATAATTATCACCGTTTAAGGGGGATCTTAAAGAGCATTGCTGCCATGACAAGTAGATATTCTCTTCCTGGCCCATGTGCCTTTCAGTAATAAAAATACTGCTTGGAAGAACTTACTTCCCCACTAGAAGGTCTGAAATCTGTATGCAGACACAGATGGCCTGGGAATAAACTCTCCCCTTGTAAGGAGCAAGGCAGCAGCAAAACAAACACAACAGCAGTAAATGGACTCTACCTGCAGGCTGCTACTTAGCTACTGCTGTTTTATATACCTAGAACAACAGGGGTAACTTGGGTGGGTAAGTTAGGCATAGCAAATATTTTTGCCATGGGAAGACCCTAGTGTTTAATTTGAAAAAGATAGGCTACAAAATGTATCCTCTCTTTAATAAAGTATTAAAATAAGCTGAATACCTAGTTTGGCAACTTGTGAGCTTGACTTAGGATGGTGCAAGGCAAACCCCCTTCCACCATGCAATGGCATTTGTATTGTCCTTGCCAGTGCAGAACCAGCTCTGTATGCTTTGGACCACAAACAACTGTGGGTTTTGGAAATGAAGTTAAACATGATGAAAATAATCATAATAAATACTTGTTCATTCTAAAATGGAACAATGCAAGCAGCACAAGAACATGCGGTACAGTATGAACCACACCACGCAACAGGGGTAAGGCTGGGGGTAGTGCTGCAGCATGAATGCCTGGGGAAATCACAGATCCTGGGAGATTCTTGAAGCCCATTTTGAGAGGTCGCACAGTAGATGATGACATGCATTTAAGACTTCATTGTAATATATATTCCTCCCCTTACTCTACTTGAAAAAGCATTTACTGATCTAAATGGCCCACTGGGCTACCATTACATGTGTTTATATGTGATGTGTATTTACGGGCTAGACAAGATGGCTTCTAACTGGTTTCACAGTGCACAATGAGATCATTAATACAGATTTCCTAGATCTCAACAGGACTATCACAAACTTAGAAGTCCTTTTCAGTTACACACCCATTTGCCCTGAAAGAGGTAACACATCTGATTGACTGTAACTTGATTGAGTGTGCCAGGATTGTGCTGGTCTATTTTGACATGGCTGCTCCTTTAAGGAGTCTAATGACAATACAGGACGTACAACAGGAAGTCCTTTGAAGAGGAACACTTCCTTATCCAATGGGCGCATGAAATAAACCCATGAAGCAGTGCAGAACAGCTACATCCAGACCTAGAATAAAATCCTTAGGGCTACTTTTTTTTCATGTTACTGTACACAGTGTAGCTTACCCTACACAATCTCTGGAAAAAACTAATATAGTTCTACCTTAGCGAAGTGCCTGTGTAAAAGAAGCACAATAAACATGCATACAAGGAACAAAAAATTTATGAAACCTGTGACTTAAGTCTACTAAGATGTTAAAAGCAATGATCATTTGATTTTGGGACAGAAAACAGGCCTTCTGTATATCGTTCTGTGATTTATATCACCCTTTGGAATGAAAAAATGCTGTATGATGTTTTATTTCCCAACAGATAGGGAAGCCAACCCTTCAGAATAATGAAAGTCTAAGCTGACTAAACAGCCCACTATAAATTATTAACCAATTTGAAGGCTGTTCCCTCCATCATCTCTTTTCCTTTATTCTTCCCACATGTCTTCCAAACTAATTCTGTTGATAATGCTAAGGCCCTTTCTGAGGAGGTAATTAGGAAGCAGGTATGACAGAATGAAATATATTTCTAAGGCAAGGCGAAATCTGGAAAAAACCTCTAAATAAATTATTTATAGTCAGGATTAAATAATTTAATTATGTTACATAGATAACAGAAAATTATTTTGAACAGTACAGCAAAGAAAGAATACAATTTGGTTTGTGTTGTTAGATTTTCATATCAGCTAAGGGAATTGAAAAGTAAGGGGGGAAGCATAACATTTAAGAGCTGTGGTGGTAAATTGGTATTTTGTGAGGTCATTCATTTTGTTGCTAATAAAGGCTTTTTTATGGAGACTGTATTGTGCAAGTGGTGCAGTACAGTTTACATTGACAGGTATTGGCTTCACAAGATCAAGCAGAGGTCTTGTCCAGTACCACGGATTAAAAACCAAACTAAACCTGTGCATCGTTAGGGATAATCTACCTTTCCTAAAATCAAGCAGGCTTTCAATAACAGAGGCATAGAAAGGAACAGATTATCTCAGACTGCATGTGAATCATTGCCAGAGACAGAATATATCTATCACATTTTTATCCAACCATTCCTTCAAGAAACTCAGAGCAGTGTACATAGTTCTCCTGTTGTTCACAGAAGTACAAATTAATTTCAAATGTTTTGAGGGAAAGGACTAATTCTTGCAGTAATTGAACAGTCCAAGTCCTATAAGGCAATCCAGAAAGATATTATGATCAATAGTATCAAAAGCACTTTTGTCCAGGAGAATGAACAGATTTGCATGCCCCTTGCCCACTTCCTGGCACATGTCATCCATCAGGATGACTAAGACCATTTCAGTCCCCAAACCAAGCCTGAAACAAGGCTGGAATGGCTCCAAACTATCTGCTTCATTCAGAATCCCTAACGTTGGCCAACCACCACTCATTCAACCACCTTGCTCAAGAATGGTACAGTTGAGACAGGATGGTAGCTGGTGAGGAGGACCACCCCCTCTCTCCCTTCCTTGCATGGATCAAGGCAAAATAAGGCTGCAATTTGTATTTTATGGACCAACTGAGAGCTGCAGCCATCCTCTTTATGGCTTGATTTACAAGGGAACCTTGGTTTGGATTGGTGCAATATTATAGGCTGTGGTTAATAATGCCAGGAAGAATTAAGTGAGGGGAAACTGTTTTGGAAGGTAAGGACGTGTACACTCCTGAGTTAGTTCCTCAAAATACCAATCCAGCATCCACACTGGGAAACTTTCTTTCACACACATGCCCTCAAAAACTGAGTAGTTGAAATAAAGTTACAGAGAATGGCATGTATCTAACCATGCACTTGTGAAGACTTTTATTTATTTATTCATTCATTCATTCAATTTATATCCCGCCCTCCTTGCGTAGCAGGCTCAAGTCTTTGGGCAAGGGGTCGATGATTTCCACTGACTTCCCCTCTCTCAAGCAGACTCCAACTTTGACCCTATCTTGTTCCTGAAGGTTAACTGATCTCCAGAAATAAAATTGGGGGGAGGGGAAGAGCTCAGTTGGCTATAGTGGGAAGAGGAAGCACAAAGTCTTGCTCTGCAAGGTTCATGCTTTATACATAGATGTCAGTATTTCTTGGGTGGACTGAAGTAACCACTACTCACTTTTTTACATGGAATTATATTAAAAACATGGAATACAATAGTGTTCTGTATTTTTCTTACTGACCTTAGTTATAACCTTGGGAATCTGGGAAGAACTCTGGGATTCGAAATGACCTATAATTCCCAGGCTCCCATTAATTAGCACACATACAAGTTAGATTTTATTTTATGGGCTGTACATATAGCCAAAAAGTAGACAAACAAGCGAGAAATACAGAGAACAAAAGCACCGGATCTGTGACAGTCTGGACAGTCATCTTGATGAAGGTAGTTAAGAAGATTAATGTATACTCTAAACTCAACTCTCCCAGCTGGCTAGCACTCAATAATTTTAGAAGACAACATCAGAGCCTTCATTTCAAGGTGATAGAAAATTCTGATGATGAAAGAGGCGGCTGAAAACTTATTTTTAATTAAAGAGCAAGCAGGCTGGAACTCCCATGTGCCTTGTAGGATGCAAAACCATTTAGGCTATAGTGGTGGGACACAATTATTTATTTAGTTGGTTTTATTAACTAAGGGAATAAAAGAGATCCAATCAATACTGTTCCTCCACAAGATCCCTAATAATACAAGGCTATTACTCACCAACATAATGAGAAAATAAAAGAAAGAAGATTAGGGACAAGAGGCAGCAATTAGGTAGACAGATGCGCAGCTAGCAGGCATGGGTGTAAAAGACCCACCGAGTGAATATTGATGAAGACAAGGGCCAAAATATCTTATGAAGTAATGTAAACTGCTAAATGTGTGGCAAAACTATACAATAGATAAATGAATGAATGAGCAGACACTTAAAAGACACAGGCAGTGGGCAAAGAGGTGACAAACACACAAAGTATAGCATGAGGGAGAAACACAAACACACCAGCAAGAGATAAGGTGCTTATCAGATCAGAGAACCATGGAGTACTGTGGTTCCTTGTGTCATGTTTTAAGCCTTGTTGGAAACAATATATGCAACTTAATAAATCTGATCCAGTGACATAAAAAGTGAAGCAGTATTAAGGAATTACAAGCAGTAAGGAAAGAATATTTCCCCACAGTGCTCATTGAGGTTTTGAGATCTTGAGAAAGTGTCCCTTGACAAAATATCTACCGGTGAGCAGTGGCAGTTCATCAGAATCACCGGTACCCATGACATTCTGCTGACTACATATGGCTTTCCTCCACCATTAAAATTAGACAGCATTAGATATATTAAGCTGATAAACGACACAGGTTGCCTTTCAGTTTCTAACTGAAGATTCCAGAACACATCATATGTACAAGTGGACAGAAATCATATACGTTTAAGATGAGACATAGACTTTGCATAACTATCCTTGATTTTGCCCATACTAGGGTTGCCACTTAGGGAGAGGATGAGGGACAGGATAATTGTAGTTCCTTTTCAGATATGATTATTACTTAGGAAAATGACCCAATGTTTCTGGCCAGCTCACTGATTCAGTACAATGAGTATTTTTATTTACACTTAAATATGCTTACATAAGTCATGCATGTCAAAAACACAAAAGCTTCTGGAGTACACAAAGAGGGAAAGCCATTCTCTCTTCTGTTGATAATGTTGTTTTTTTTTAAAGAATTGTTCAGAAATCATACACTCCTACAGTTCACTACTTGCAGGCAATTTATCTTTGAACATAGATAGGGCTGTTTATCACCCTTCACTGAAATTTATTGTATTTTATTTATTTTTACCCTGTCTTTCTCCTGTAAGCAGGACTCAAAGTGGCTCACAATAAAAAAAATCACTTTAAACAAAATCTAGTATACAATAAACAGCACCAAACATTTCCCATAACAGTAACACAGATCAAGGAAGTCACAATAATTTCCTCCAGACAAACATTATTTCAGGGCCTTAAGAACACAGGAGGGCAGGGCCAAGCAGCTGTTCTCTTTCAGCTCTTGCTGGTGCTCTCTCTTTACCTGGATTGCAAATATGAAATGGCAGCCACATTTGGTGGTCCAAACTTCCAGCACAAACGTCTATGGGCCCACACAGACATGTATCAGAATGAGAAGGTGGAATTCTGAGGCAGCAGAATGGAATGTATTAATGCAGACTGTAGTTGGGGGTGAAATCACATTTTAACAACACCCCCATGTAAAAACTCACAGGAAAAAAATAATGAGGGGAAACAATGCTAGTCTAATACTTCACGTGCTATGTTAAATTCCAATTACAGGGCACTTATTAATTCAGGAGACCTTCGAAAAAATGTGGTCCCAACTCTGCAATATGCAATCACATAGTCTATTTTATCACCTCAGCACTCTGCTACCTCATTCTACTGCCACCTCATTCTACTGCTTGTGCTGTCCAGGGGTACTTCATTTCCAGATTAGGGATGGGCATGAACCGGGGAAATGTGGTTCAGTTTATGGTTCAAGACATGGTAGAATGCTCCCTCCCCCCAGCATGCTACAGACACCAAAATTGCAGAAGATCTCTAGCTGACTCTTCTCTATCTGCCCTCCAAGTTTAGTGAGGATTGGATTTACGGGAGTCTCAGAGCGGCTTACAAACTCCTTTCCCTTCCCCTCCCCACAACAGACACCCTGTGTGGTAGGTGGGGCTGAGAGAGCTCTGACAGAAACTGCTCTTTTTCAAGAACAGCTTGCCCAAGGTCATCCAGCAGGTGCAAGTGGAGGAGTGGGGAATCAAACCCGGTTCTCCCAGATTAGAGTCCGCGCACTTAACTACTACACCAAACTTGTGCAAACTAGAGACAGCAGAATCACAGTAGATCTCTGGCTGACTCTCCTCTACCTCCCTTCTAAGTTTGGTGAGGATTTGAGTTACGCCCCCCCCCCAAGAAGGTGCCCCTATCCTCCATTGTTTCCAATAGAGGGGGGGAAACATCCAAAAAAAGAAAGGGCAATAGTAGCCCAGTAGAACAGAATCTAAGTTCCCGAGAATCTCTGCAGTAGAAACTGAAAGGGTGTGTGTGTAGGGGGCATTTTTGCAAGCCCAGAAGAACCAGTGCCACTGTACAAGTGCAAACCCAACAGGACTAAATCCTAGCCAGGAAAGTGCAAAAAGTGCAAACATCAGGCAGAGATTCAAAAGCGCATAGAATGGACCCCCTGCACACACCAAACATACAGGGAACCTCACCCTGCTGCCTGCTCTTCTACAAAGTGGGGGTGAGTTACATTCTGGGGTATCAGTTACAGATCCCCCCCCCCAAAAAAAAGATCTCCCCAGTGCACTCTCTGGAAAACATAGCTGCAGTTACAGAAGTGTGTGGAATGACTTAGGAACAAGTCAATGACACCAAACTCACAGAGAAACTTCACCTGGGCAGACCCCCCCCCCCAGCCAGACACTGGAAGCAAGTCTCCAAAGACAGGTTCAGAATGATGTGGGTGTGGCACATCTGGTGCACTGCCACAAAGGGGTCACCGGGAAGGGTGCGGAAGTGTTTCCAAAGTGTGGGCTGGAAACAATGCCTCAGGACTGGAGAAGGCGGGAGGAAGGACAGCTGCTTTCTGGCACTGGACTGGCCCCTTCCAGGAGCAGTAACAGGGAGTTGTGTGGAAGGGGAGGATGTTCACACACCCCTCCTGAATCACTGCTGTCAGACACTTCTCCAAATAGTGTTACCAACTGCTGGTCTTTGGGCAGAGCTAAGAAACTCCTTGTTCTCTGTGGAGAGCCCCAGGAACAGATCAGCGGAAGGAGGCTCTGGGATCTCTGGCCATGCCCTGCTAGGGGTGGGCTCCTGTGGACTGGCAGGATGGGTTTGGTACCCGAGGATGGGAACCTCTGGTATGCAGTGAGTGGAAGATGTCTTCCCCTCACAATGAGCACCGTTTGCACCCACTTTCACCCTCAAGGCATAGAGAGGTTGGTTCACAATTGGGAGAAGTGGGGGGTATAAAATGTGGATCTTCATCCAAGGAACCCAGCAGCCAAGTCCCTCTGCTTGGCATGAGCAGAGAGATGGGGTGGCTCAGAGTCCCGAATCCACCTAACACCTCCAAACCCCAGTGGGGAGAGCAGTTCCCAATCAAAATGTGGGTTCTCAGCAGAGTTACCCACTAGCTAAGCCCCTCTGCTCAGTGTGAGCAGAGAGACACAGTAGCTCAGAGCCCTCAGCCCACCTAACACAAAACACCAGCAGGGGTGAGGCAGTCCCAATCATGAGGGAATGTTCTTTGCTACTCCACCTTTAACAAGTTCCTTGCCCCTCTGTGTAACTGTGAAGAGCCAAGAGAAGAGAGTCTGTGGAGCTGAGTGTATAGATAGCATTCTGATCCCACAGAACAGAATAGGCCAGCAGTGCCTGTTAAGCTTTGGAGGGCTCCTATTCATGTTTCCAAGGCTGGAGAATTCTGCCCCCCATTGCCTTGGAGTTTTGTAAACAGTTTAATTGAGTGGAGACAGTCTGTCTGTAAAATGTATTCATTCACGGACCACCATGAACAGCATAGAAGTTCGTGAAATGTTCATGCTGGGCATCCTTCCATGAACAATGCTTTGTGAAGCATAAACTGGCCACAATTTGTGACAAACTTTTCTTTTCGAGCCAGTTTGTGCCTGTCCCTACTCCAGGTATCACTGAAAGTCATTTAGAATCTTCCATTTACAGCTGAATATCCCTGCTTGGCTACTGGAGAAAAATCGTGATAACTGGGAAAGGAATGTTACAACTGTACTCTTCACTGACTTCCAATTAGCTCCTGGGTGCAAACCAAATAATTACGTTTCATTTGAAAAGGCCGATGTAGCTTAAAATTGGCTTCACCCCATCATGAATGATCATGGAAAGTATTATTTTTTTCTGGCATACTATCTTGTCTTTGAAATTTTCTAGACTTGCTAGGCTGTTAGTGGCATGAAAATAATATAGTCCATTCTCTGTCCTAAGGCACGATATTGGATACTGGAAACCAAACCCTCACGGGAGAAGCAATTTATTGATATTTGTTAGTGTATATGGTGTTACCAGTTGCTTTATGCATTATGTTCTTTTCAGTGCATTGTGTTTCTACTTAGGTAATACCATTTACTGCTTGCTTAGCATATGCTTAGTACTTATGCTTTGTTCAGATTTCTGCAATCCCAGTGCTATTAAACTGCCTATTAGATGTCTCATCCTATTGATTTTACATTGCATCGACTTACATTGTGTAATCTGCTCTGAGTCTCAGTGAGAAAGAAGGAATGCAAATAATGTAAACAAACAAAATTTCCCAAGCATCTTAGCCTGGCCATTCCAGTTACTGTCCTGGGACATGGGCCTTCACATCTTGAATTATGAAGGTGCTTCAGTTCTCACTGGCTTTATTTTTTCAGCTAAACAATGAAAAGGTTGGAGAACAAAACCAATAGCCAGTCTAAACACAACTAGGTAGTGCTGGTCTTTGTTACAACCCAAAGAACAACAATGAAGGCCTCCACAGCCTATATTCCTGAGGCAATAGATGCATTCTGCCTTGACCTCCTCAACCATTTCTACACGGGGACATTTCTTGGAGTACTTTTTATTAAAAGTTACACCTTGTTCTGGCATCATATTCCTTTCTGTACCCCACCTGTGGCCCTCTACAGTACAGACATTGACTAATCTGGGAGGAATGCCAGGGTAAAAAAGAACTGTACATGGTAGCAGGATTACATGTTCTATGGGAACCTTCCAATCCTATGGTTTCAAGGTTCTAGAAAATCCCCAATATGTATTTGATGGATTTTTTTTTAAAGGAAGAACCTTACGACAGGACACAGAATTCATGGAAATTGGCCAGGAAACAAATGCACAACAATGAGAAAGGAGCAGACGCAGCAGTTATCAGATAACTAGCTGAGCCACCTTCCCTTATCCCTCTCACAGCAGTGGCAACTAAGACCATTCCTACTGTGCTATATTTCCAAATCCTGAAATGGACCGTCAATCATATAGTAGAGGAACAATGTGGAAAACAATCTATTAAAACCTCAGAGGAGGCTACTAAATTCATTCCATTAATCACACCACAATCTAGATTCTGAACCCATACCTACTAATCTTGAAAAGAACATAACAATAGTCTTGTGCTTATCTCCATTGGCTATCGCTGCATGAGGAATTCTTGGGTAGCTCAGCAGGGTTAACTTTCCTTATCTACTCTAGCATAGAAGACTGTCCTCTGAACACCTGCTTTCAACATACCAGCTTACTAGAGATTCACACAACGTACTCTTGGTTTACTAGGGCCAAGGTTGCTATATGTGAAGGAGCAAACTATAAAGAGAAGAGAGACTTGGATTTCAAGAGGAGCTTTGGGTAATCAGTCTTGCTGAAAATCACAACCATGTACCTAATTTTGAGTAAGATATAGCATGTACAATTAAGGCCATATTAATGTTTCTTTGGACTCTGGAGAAGTGATCTTTCAGGGCCCACCCTAGGGTATGCTTAAACTCCATCCCCTTTTAGCTGAGATTTCAGACATTCAAGTCACATCCCGAAGCCCAAAGCAGTGTTTAATTGCTCCTATCTCTTTGGCAGCATGCCAGGAAGTACCTTGAAGTGAAATGGAAAAGGACAGCCCTACTGCTGAATCTGGAGAGAGGAAAATGGCATTGATATTAGGGACAAATAGATGCCCCAGGAAATAGTTTAGAAATTTCTCACAACCAGAAGATTTCCATTTTTAAATTAAAACTGAAGTTGTGGGGCCTAAAACAGTGTGTGTGTGTGTGGGGGGGGGAACAAGATGTTATCTCAGTTAGCTCCTTGGGTAATCTGATTTATATTTCTATAGGAATATGGAATCAGGCCTCATATCTGCCCCCCCCCCCCATGTAGCTGCCAAAGAAGAAGCACTAGAGGACCTTCAGGTCAGTGTCTTGCTGATGCAAATGAAATGCTCCAGGAAAAAGAAACAAATTGTCCATAAACAGTCCTTATAATGGATTGTTAAACTTTGATGTTTTATCAATGGTTTCCTTGGACATATCCAAGGAGAGCCAGCAGGTTCTCTTTTTCATGCTGGGTAATTGGCAGGTTAAGATGGTAACCCACCATGCATATTTGCTTAACCCCTGCTGACCCAGCATGGCTCTCTGCAGCTGAACCACAGATGGCATCTTTTCTTTCTAGGAAACAGCATGGGGAGGCACACTTTCAATCCAACTCAATTCTCTTATGAAATAAAACTAGGTATATATCCAAACTGCCAAAGGGTTAGCAATTGCCAGAACTGCCATGTTTTAAACCACTCAAAAACAAAAACAGCTCAGCATATAGCATTTTCATGCATTACAGGCAGCCTAGTCTTAAGAAGCATTACATTAAACAAAATACAATGAAAAAACAATGGGAATAAGTAAGTATAAGCAATAATCACAACATAAATACAAAGGGAGGATTATCTCTGAATGCAGCACCACTGATGAAAAGGATCTTGAGATTATGGCAGAACACAAAATAAACTTGGAGTACAGCATTTGATTCTGTTACAGAAAAGGCAAATACGCTTGTCGTCTGAATTATCTTTTTACTCTAAATTGTTTCATTTTTCGCAAGACTGATGCGATTTTCATGGAAAGGGTAACAACTTTAAAAGCAGAACAGCCTAGTGTCAGTCCAAATCTAAATATCAATTGGAGGGTGGCATCAGCCATTGGAATAATATGAACAGTAGGAAAAATCCACAAAGTGGCTAAAAAATTCTGAACAAAATCACAATATAATAAACAGGTAATCTATGAAAATAACCAGCAACTCTATAAGTATGTGCATTTTAACAGGCAAGCATCATTTTCAAACCTAAAATGAACCAATAAACCTGCCAAATGTGTTTCAATCCAATTCTGATGACAGCTGTGTGACGGCAACACGGATCTGGAGAATTCCCATCCCTGTACCCTAGTTCACTGAGTTCTGCAGCATGCAGCTTTGCTGACATACCAGGCTAGAGGTCAGAGAAATCATTTCCTGGCTTAGTGTTCCCCAGGTCCTTATAACTTGTGGGGAAATAGAAATAATACATCCAACTCTGTGCCCTTTTCTATTGAATGTACGTCTTGGGAAATTTTGTAAAACTGCCAACACCTACAACTCTTACTCAGGCCCAGCTAAAAAAGAAGATAATTTCATACAAACAGAAAAATTCCTGCTACATTTACCCAATAATGTGCAGAGAACTCTGACCTTGTGATACAATTTCATGGGCATGCTGTGTCTTGTGGCAAAGGTTGAAAGTGTGCCTTAGAATTGGAAAGATAAAATTGTTTAAAGATGAATTCAAAATGTTTTTTTGTGTGGTGGTTTCTTAAACACTTTGAAAGCAATAGATTTAGAAAGGTACCAAAAACAGAATATGAATGAATGAATGAGTGAATGAATGAATGAATGAATGGAGAGAAATAAATACTTTCCATTTATATGTTATCCATACTAGGGATATATATATATATATATTTAAAAGGTCCCAAGAATATTTGCTCCTATTTGGCTCTGGCACACCAGTCTCACAGATCTTTGACATGGTCAAGCATGGCTTACACTGATGCAACTACAGCAGCATCCTATGGATATAGCCAGCTGCACTCCTGATAACAGGACAACACTCTTTCAAAAAATGTTACTTACTTTTTATTTTATGGGGGTGCCAACTCCTAATGGGGCACAGAGGATGTTTAAAGAAGTGGACTGATAGCCCACCTCTATATTTTTGGGAGGTCTCCCATCCAAATACTTGCCAGGGTTGGCCCTGCTTAGCTTCTCAGATCTGATGAGATCGGGCTTGCCTTGGCTATCCAGGTCAGGACAACAGGATAATACTCTTGTTTGTCCTAATATAAGAAGTCCTTAGGAGCCCACCAAAATAGCTGGCTCCGTAGCAGTCTACAGGTTAAATCCCCCCCCTCTTTCACCTATGCCCCTTTCTATGCTGCATAAAATTCACTTTTGCTTCTTCTAAGACTGTGTCTAGAAAAAAAGATGCCGCTGAAATGGCAGCATAGGTCCTCCTTCTGCACTAATAAAATGTCCCGGGTTGGCTCAATGCCACAAGTTTGCTGTTTCACTACAGGAGCAGGACTTTATTCCCAGTCCAGTTCCAACTGACAACCCATTATGCCCAAAACAGTCCAGCCTAGCAGAGGCTAGACAATCCAATTGTTTTTCACTGTCTGCCTAGGACTTAGAACAGCAGGCCAGTATAGAAGGCAAGTAAGCTGCATTTGGCTAGGAGGCTCATAAACTGTGCAAGCCTGGACAATGGAAAGACAAAGCAATGGTAATTTGAAAACCCAATTATGAGCTTGATATGGCCAATAAAAGCTATTGTTATCTCAAACAGCAACTAATTTCTTATTCAGAGCTCTCTACTGTCTGCTCTAAACCGTGCACAGAAGCTGACATTCTTATGTAAGAGCCATAACTGCTAACTGGCTAAAATTCATCATTCACTTCATAAGGACACCACATTCCCAAAATCAGACTGGCAAGCTTGAGGCGAAGCAAGGCTCAGTTGCTGTACAGTAAGGAGTTATTCGGTGATTAAACAGAAGGAATGGATCTGCTAATATGAGTCGATGCTAGTTTGAAAAGTAGAACTGAGAATCAACAGCAGGGCGCCCGGCTGAACCTGAACTAGAAAACATCTGACTCTGTGACTCCACTTCCAGGTAAGAGAGCCTAGGAGAGAAGGATCTGGTTCAAAGTCTCCCAAGATAAGCAGCAGTTCTAAGTTTTCCACAGAGAACAGGTACTTCCATAACAGAATGAACTAAAGTAAAAATTCAGCAGTTGATGAATCAATTGAGTATTTTAAGCAGTGGTTTCTAATTTTCACAAGGAGCACTCTTCCATTAAGGAATACAATCATTCTAGTCCAATTATTGAGGAACTTGTTATTCACTACCAAGCAAATTAGCCACTGAAGAAGAATGAGAGTCCAAATGCATGCAGCTGTAAAAGATGTGGGGGGGGGCACTGACACATTTAGGGGATGCTTCATTAATGCCACATTTTTGGTAACTAGAACAAATAGATTTTGTGCGTTATGTAATACTTCAGTGATGATTTATTTTATTGATATAATGGGATTTAAGATTAATCAATCTTGGTTAAGGTGATAACATTTTGTTTTTGTTTTATACCTAGCTGTGTTATCTATATAATTCCCTCTTGTGGGTTAGGGAGCATCCCCTCCGCTTTGCACTGAGGGTCATGTGATGAGTGCCAGCCAGGTGATGCCTGAAGCCGGACTGAAGACAACAGTCCAGGTGGTGCTACTAGGCTACAAGATACTTATTGTCCTTTAAGTCAGCACCTGGCCCTGTCACGAACCCTGTGAGGGCCTGAAAGCCCACCCTACTGCCACCACCCTGGTATGTTATACAATTTGCCAATAATTCTCACTCAAGTCTTCCTGAATGATCTACTTTACTTATTCTGCTAGAGTAGTTCTGAGCCATAATGGACACACACATTTTGCAAACATTTTATCTCCTTAAAAGCACATCCCCTGCCCTTTTAGGTTATTTTCACACACATCCATAACAAGCTGCAAGAAAAAAAGGGGGGGAAAGCAAGAAAGCAAGGAAAGGGTTAATCAGGAAGTGGGCATCCCAGGCGAAAGGCAAAGTGTCCCACTTCCACTGCTAATTCCTTCTTCCCAGTCCATCTGTGCTTAGATAATTATCTTGGTATGAATGCAGATGTGCATCCAAAACGTGCATCCCACTGAAATTAATGCACTGCAAATGGACATCTATATCTGGACAGGAATTTAAATGCTGTTGTCATCTATCAGCAGTTCATTAATTTCAAATAAATGCACACTTGGATCCACTTTCTGTTCCAACCTATGCATGTGAAACTAAATTCAGTTAGTATGAGGGCGAAAGTTTAGTGGTGGATTGCTGGTAGTCAATGAAATTACAAGCAGGGAGCATTAACCTGGCTGCCTGTTCTATGGGGGTGTTCTTTCCCTTCTCTGCATCTGAAGCATCAGAAGCCTGGGAGCACAATGGCTGTGGTCAGATCTAAACTATCCAAAAAAAAAAAAAAGGAAAATAGAACATTTTGAATAAGCACTTTTGCAAAAACTTTGGTCCCCCAGACTTTTATGGCATGGCAAAAATTAAACCTTATGAAAATTCAGCACCTGTTCTATGAGCATGGAAACTAATTAAAGTAGCATCAAATCAATAGCTGAATCCTGTTCCCCCCATAATTGATCCCACTTGAACTCTGTTGTTAGCTAAGCTTTAGGGTGGAAATTCCACAAATTACAGTGGCATCAGCTCTTCCTTTCCTTTCCTTTCCTTTCCTTTCCTTTCCTTTCCTTTCCTTTCCTTTCCTTTCCTTTCCTTTCCTTTCCTTTCCTTTCCTTTCCTTTCATATTCTCTGGACTCTGGGTTCTGATGAACTCCTGTTATTCACTCACTCAGGCCTAGGCTTGCCAAGTCCCCCCGGGGGGCGGGGAAAACCCCACCCGAGAGGCCCATTACCCACTGCCGGTGGATCGGGCCCCAAGGGGAACCCCACCCCCAAAGCATGCAATGTGCCCGGCGTCAGCACGTCACCCAGAAGTGACGCAGTCGCGTCGGGCGCATTGGGGGTGGGGCTGCGGTCATCCGAGGGAAAACTCTATGGTTTTCCCTCGGATGATTGTGGCCCCGCCCCCGGCGCGCCTGATGTGGTTGCGTCACTTCTGGGTGACGCGGTTGCGGCATGTGCGCGCACAGACTCCCGGACCGGCACTGGAGTCCCCCACTCTACATACAGCGAGGACTTGGCAACCCTACTCAGGCCTCAGCCCAGTGAGACGGCTTACTCCTATGTCTCCGCAATCCCCTTGCCATATCCTCAGCCCTTTCTCGATTCCAATCTTTTCATGTTTTATTCAAGGTATAAGCTTTTGTGTGCACACACACTCCTTCAAATACAATGAAATGGAAATTACCAGTCCATACATATAGGTAGAGAGTGAGAGTAGTAAATCAGCATACAACAAAATGAAGATGTTTAACAGATCAACAGCCAAGCAGGAATAACAAGCTTAGTTTGCATGGTTACCATTTCTTTGGGTTTAATTTTGGGGGGAAACATAGTGAAGGAAATAAGTATGTCAAAATTCGAGATTGATGAGCAGATGTGGAATGCTAAGAGTAATTAACTGAGACCTTGACATTACATTCCATCCATCTCCTCTCAAGCATAGAGGCAACCTTACAGCATCTTCTTTGAAGTGGGGCTATTGGCTGAATATTACACCCCCTTAACTATCAGATGAAAACTTTAATAAGCATTCTCAGATTATTTTTAGTTGTTAATTTTGGTTTCATGACTACTGGAGGTTGATCAGAAAGAATATAATTGGCTATGATCAGCCTGAAACCAAAGACCCTAACCTAAAGAAAAAAAGAAGCTTCAGAAAAATACACTCTGAAGAGAGTGTACCCAAGTAGGAGGACTCTTAATTCCTAACTCCCCAGGTAGGGTAGAAGGGTGTTCTATAATAGTAAGCATACATCACTCCTATGTAAAACTACTTGCCACACATCTTGTTACTGAGCAACTGCTGAGCAACTGCTGATAAACGATTGGAGTAAATGTTCAAAATGCAATTGGACCTAAGTGGGGAAGTGTTGCAACATGGTCATTCATAAATCATTATTTCAGAGAGAAAAGAACACTGCATTCAGCCCATTTTTTAGAAAGGGACTTAGCAATGGTATGACAATCTGAAAGGCAACTTAACAGTAGGAACTAAGAGGCAAAACTATCAGTTTCACTGCATCTAGGGTAGCTCTGTGTGTATTATCCTACAACCAAACTGATAATTACTTTCAAACATACTTCTAGGTAGACTGTATTCAAGAACTCTCTCATATCAAGCTATGCTGACCGGGTTAGTGCTGTTGAGGTCTACTTCAATCAGATTTCTTGTTATTCCTCCTTTAAATATTCTTCTCTCTGCCCCATGTGCAATGCTGAAAAAAAAAATCCAGCACTTGGTATGGACTGTGCACGGCCCACCAATTAGTGTGATTGGACAGGGACACTTCCATAAGGACTCCTAATGAATATTCCATCAGCGTTTTCTCAAGGCCAAGGGAAAGACAGCAATTCTTTATTTAATCCCATTGGGCCAGTCCTGAGTAATACTTTACTTTTTAAAAAAGGAACTGCATTTTTAATAGGAGAGAACAGAGAGAGTCAGGTGTAATTCTGCATATTTATAACTATCAGAATCTGATCCATTGTGAGCCAAAGTCCCCAAGCAAATCATCTCGTCTTTGCTTTCATTTCATTTCACCAAGTACGTTTGGGGGGGATTACAAGACGGTGGTAAATTGCAGAGGTGCTGCTGAAGATTAGGTAAGGCCTATAACGCATTGCAAAGATAAGTGCTAAGCACAGTATTATTTGATAGTGGATGGCAAATTAGGCATGAATTTGCAGTGGGATAGAGACACAAACAAACAAATAGGCTAGCACATCCTCTTGTGTGAATAAGCATGGCACTAGCCCTATAAATAAAAGGAGACCAAAGGGCTTTAATCATCTCTGGGGTAAAAATTGTTTGTGTAACTAGATAGGTTTTTAGATGTTGTACTGGGACTAAGGATTTTTTTTCAATCCCCCCCCCCATCTCCTCTGTCTTGCTGTGCTGTGGAATTTTGCATGACCCTGGACAACTTATTCTACCTCTCTTGCTGCCAGCAAAATGTGAGCAATAATACAACCTCTTACGTCCAGGGTTTGTACTAATTAATTCATTAATATCCCTGAAGTGCCACTGGTTCCTTAGAGAGATAGTGCTTATGTAACCATGAAACTATTATTAATTTGAGAAACATCATATCGGGATGCACCAGAGAACAGAGTTTGTCTTATCCTCTGTGCAGGCCCAACATATTGGTACAGAGGAAAATAGGTTATTGACTGTTAGGGTAACCTCAAGGAGAGACAGCTTCCTTTCGCTGTTGGTTCTGTCATGTTTCATACAGCTCTGGGGCATGTCTTCCTTCCAGAATATGACACACACACCCTCCATTTTGTGCCTTTTTGAATGAGAAGTGAAGGGGGATTTTAAGAAGCAAATTGTAGAGGTCAAACCAATAGGCCAGGAGCGCTGCAGAATCCTACTTGTGGAAGGGCCCTGATGCTCCAGCTAAGAAAGAATGTTTCTAGTAAGATAGAACAGAACCTCTATAACTCCTCCCACAGCTCTAGATTCAACAAATATACATTTATTAAATCATTCAAATCAATGTCAAGGCATATTACTTCCCAACAGTGGTTTCAAGACCTTCTGTGAGCAGCTCTGAAATTCTGGACTTCAAAGTAAAAGAATTTCTAACTCTAACTTTTGAGGTCATCTATAACTAGGGAAGGATGCTTCAAGAGATTGGACAGTACCCTATCATCCAACAGAGAGTTCTCCTATATTATTTATCATTTCTCTAGCTTTCCCCTGATCTCTGGAAAGAGCATTCCATGATCTGTGCAGAAGAAGAGCCAAGAGGGTCAGTGGATCAGCAAATGAGGAGCACCAAGAGATGAAACTGACCCATTTCCTCAGCAGAGCTGCACTTATGGAAGAGAGAGGAGGAACAATTTCACTCATCTTCCTCTTTCCAGCCTACCCCAACCCATGCAGCTATTCCTTCATGTGGTCCTGTGCTCCTGGGAACAATCTTTCTCGGAGCTTCAAAAACAGAGAGGACAGCAGAAAAAGAAGAAAACAAAGTGTTCTATGCATGGAGTGTTGGGATTCTGTCCACTATGTAGGCCAGTGGCTTTAACATTTTGTTTTCAGGCAGCCCTTTCCCCAGTCACCTGCCTGTTGCAACACATCATATTGTGAATGGTGCTGGGCTATATCCCACAGTGCACAGCTGATCAGGGGCAGGCTAGCTCTTTAATGTACAGGGAAGTGCTCCCGCTGGGCCACTGCTCTGGAAGACCAATAGTGGCTAAGCAGGAAACTGAACTGTGTTGGTGCTGGCAGCTCTGTAGGGTCTACTTGGCCTGGACCAAGGCCACAGAAATAACAACCTGTGCCAAATCATAGCAATGATCTAGTGCACATATAACACTCCCCTGAAACTGTATGAGGGTAGAGAAAATTTGCAGTGAGAGTTTTCTTTCTTGGGGGTGGGGGACAGGCCAACATAATGCACTCTTTGTTCCTGTACAGTGATATGCTTTTTTGTGTTAATACAATCCACAGACAAGCACCCACTTTGTACAGTATCATTTAGCATGTTTTGCGATTCAGTATCAGAAAGTATCCAATTTTTCCAAAGTGGGAATCCCAGAGCACATCACATTCCAAGTGGTCGAACCTGACAGTTGATCTAGAAACAAAACTGAACTCTGAGGACCATACGTCTTCAGAATATTCAGGGAACATAAAAGGAAGCAAGCACGTGTTTACTTCATGCACATTCAATTCTTGGGAATCAAGGCCACAAGATGTAACAAATGCTTAGATGACTATTAAAAGGGATCAGCTAAATTCATGGAGAATACATCTGCCAGTGGCAATAAACCTCAACTAAACCTCCATCTTCAAAGTCGGCATGCAACTTTAGGACTACCTGATGGCAGCAGGGGGAGTGGACCATTACCTGCTCTTCTTTATCAAGTTTAATGACAAAGGTAATTACAAAAATCAGCTTGAGCAGATTTCTGTTGCTTGTTCAATGATGCATCCTGGACAAACGCACTCTGACCATTTTACATTCGTTAATACAAACATGACATTTATATAGATATTTATATCCCTGCTTTTTTCCAAATGGGGACACAAAGTAGTTTATGTCGTTCTTCTCCATCTTATCAACACCACAACAACTCTGTGAGGTAGACTACTCTGACAGAGAATGGTTGACCCTAGGTCATCTGACAACTTTTCATGGCAGAGTGCAGTTTAATCCTGGATCTCCCACATCTTACAATATCACCAAAATCACAGTGGCAGCTACATTAGCTTTATGAGCAAAGTTACCACAACCCCACTAAATTATACCTCTGGTAATCCTTAACTTTAATGGCCAATTACATTCACAAAGATACTTTCAAGATTAGTGAAAATCTCATTGTGAGCAAATAGGAGAGTGGTCTCTCTCTCCCTCAATTTTTAATACTGAATTTTTTTGGCCAACTGTCGTTACAACTTTTCCCACTGGTATAACTCACACAGTTGGGGACCGACACAAGTTTGTAATTGGTTTACTCAGGTTTAAGATGCTTTTGCGGTTTCTTTTTTAAGGTCACAAAGCTTGCTTTCAGATGGAGTGTATTTTGCCTTTGAGAAAAAAGAGCAGCAAGTATATGTTTCATCCACAGCTACTTTCCTTCATAAAGTCATTATTAGTACTAATTATATCTTCATTAAGAGACTGAACAGTAACTGACAGTTATTGAACTACTAATTGCCTTTAATTTAGATTCCCTGCTTGTGCCAAAGCATGCAGGACTTTGTGCAGTTTTAAGAAGGCGACCCTGAGCAAGGGGAGAAAAGGACTGAATCCTCTGTACCAAAACAGTGGCTGTTATTTTCTAACAAAATTGCAAAGGGCTCAAGAACAACAAGGCCCCCTTTAATATTTCCATATATCACTTCCCTAAAAGTTTTGGAAGAAAAGCATTCAGCAATTATTTACAATTCCCCAAATCAGTGTACAGATTACTGGGTGTCAATGTGCGAGATGCAGAGTGAAATCTTATTTGCTTTGAATATTAATATAATTGATATAATGACTACCATGTTACTCCTCTGATCTCTAACTTTTAAGGGCCCTGTATATTCTGCCTGCTGGCTGAGACACTTTTGATCAATGGCTGGGGTTTTTTTTTAATGTTTCCAATTGAATGTTGCTGTTTTTTCCTCTTCTTCCCAGAAGTTGGGATGCCAGCCTCCAAGTGGGACATGGAGATCCGCCTGAATTATAGCTCATCTCCAGTGATCAGTTCCCCTGGAGAAAATGGATGCTTTGGAGGGTGGTCTCTACGGCATCATACCATGCAGAGGTCCCTGTCCTGTTGCCAGAGGCGCTGCCTTTTACTATTGGGTAGCCCCATAGCAAGGGCACCCCCGCTTCTAACCTGATCCAGAGACCCACAAAATTCAGGCCAAGGAAGGCACTCTTGGTTCTGAAACACAGAGCTAGCCACAGCTCTGAAAAAAGGGTCTCCATTTTCAGGTGACAGGCAACCTCAGAGCAAGCCTCCAGTCTTCCCCCTCCACCCAGCAGAGATTATGCTTATGGAATAACAATAAGTTCTAGCAGGTAAAGTATCTACATTTCTAAAGTCTATTTAATTCTTTGTCTGAATACTTATCTTTTCTACTCTGTTCCTCAAGATACCGGGATAAACCAATGAAATATTCAAATTATTAACGATCCTTCCTGATGCTAATCAGGGACGTCTCCCACCTTTTGTTTACCCGGGCCAGGACCATTAGTGATCAGATAATCCATTTAACTAGCCACCCAGTACCTGGCTTCTATTGTTAAATCCAGACCCTGCCCCTCTGGAAGCTCATTGGTCACATCTAGGCCTTGCCCCTACTGATGCCACACACCCCTGGGACTCATCATTGGTCCAGGAAATCTATTGTTCTCACCTGAGACCAGCTCCCAGGACCAGGCATTGGTCTGCTTTGTCTTCCATAGGGTATATCCCAGTGTAAACATGGCTTCAGCCCGTCTGTTTTCTGCCATAACCCAAAATGGCAGTCCACCCCTGAACTCTCTGAGTTTAGGCCACAATCCATGGACCTCTGCACATCTGGACAGGTTGTATCACCCCTCTATAAGCTATCTCTATAAGCTATCAATCACCTCTGCTTCCTTATAGTTCTATATTGTGTGTCTGTGAATGTTGTGTATTATTGAGTGAAGTGTGTCAGTAAACTATTATTTTTATTAAGGAAGTTTGCCTCAGTCTTTCATTGGGAACCTCGGAAACAGTGCCATCCTCCGTAAACATAGACGGAAGAATCCCGATAATAATAACTGTACCGGTTGTTTCCCTTAAGGAGCAATTCGACTAACAGTCCTCCCCAGGCTCCATCCCCAAATCACCACGGGTTTCCCAGTCTGGACCTGGCAACCCTAAAAAGGAGTAACTTGATACCAGCTTCACCTGGCACTATGTAATCTATTCAAGTATGCCTGGAACAACAAACAGGATAAGACAAGAGGCCAAAGGACCAGATCCTGAAATCTCTCTCTCTGTGGGACCCCAGCTACTTAAAAAAAATCCAACCTCATGAAGAATCCTGTATGAGCAACTATTACCACAGCACAATGCCCAGTATTGTGTGGATCCAATCAAACAGTCTTAGGGTGCTGGGGGATAGTGGGAGAGTAGAAGACAAGATTTCCTGAGGCTATGGCAGCTCTGGGCAACATCTGTTCAACTTAAGAAAAAGAGAAGTTATTGGATGGGTCAGTAGCACTGCCAGAGTTACCTCTAGAGGAGGTAAAACCACAGACTTTGTTCCGAGCTCCCTGGAGAAAAGGCAGGCCAAAAATATACTAGAAAGGTAGATGGATGGGTGACGACTGAGAGAACAAAAGGCATGCTGCCTAGAATAAACACAATACTATTAAAGGGCACAGTTTTTAGTATTTTTTTTAGCATGTGAGCTAGAATAATTTGTGGTAGGAGATAACTCACACAGTGCTTGGGCCTGAACAACTGGGATATCTAATCTAGTGCGGCACTGCAGACGGTCTCTGCTACACTGAACATCAGCCCGGAATAAAGTGATAAGTCAACAGTTTCCCAGTGCTCAGCCTCTGAATTGCTCTCACCTTGGTTTTCGATCACTGTGGAAAATGCCATTTCAACAGTCCTCCACAGATGCAAACATCCCACAGCATCATGTCCATCAAGGACTATACCTAGATGATTACATGGATGGGAAGAGTGGAAAATAACTAACAGAGATTGTGCCTAACCGTCCACTAAATAAAGATCTATTGGTGCCAGCAAGAAAACACCATTCACTTATAACAAATTAAAGTAGAAGAAAAGAGATTGTTAATAGAGTGCAAGAATGGGCTGACACAGGCAATTCTAAATTATAGGTGGGAGGACAACTCTGGGAAAGGATTCATATTGAACACAGCCAGTTAGTAAGATTAATGAGGGCGGAAATCACATTGCACGGTGGTCAATCTTTAATAATTTAAGGGTAATAGAAACTAATTTCAAGGTGATTTTTGTCTTTAAAAAACCCCTTCTCCCTCCGCCTGAAATTGGGAGTACTTTATGCTGCTGCAGCTAAATTGTGCAAAATCAGGATGCCATCATGTATTATGGGAACTGAGAAGCACTGCATCAAAAATAGTTAGCACAGGCATCTATCCTACATAGCCTTATTGAGAGTCACTGTGGTGGAGTGGTTAAAGCAGGGATCCCCCAGTGCGGTGCGCCTGTGGGTGCCATGGTGCCCACTGACACCTCTCTTGGCATTCGTCAAGTGTTTTTAGAAAGTGGGAAGGATCTGGTGGGGCTTTTGGGTCTCCCATTGAGGAAAAAGGCAGGGCATAAATATAAATCATTATTGCCATATATGATTTCACATTCCGGGGGGGGGGATTAAATGCAAATGGATTTGGTGGGGGGTCGGGTCAAAAGATTCATGTGAACCAAAGAAGTTGCCTTATACTGAGAAAGACCAGAGTTCCATCTAGCTGAATATTGTCTGGTCTGACTGGTCCTCCAAGGTCTCAGGCAGAGAATGGTCTTCTCAGCTCTGGCTACTCAAGGTCATAAGAACATAGTAAAGGTTTCCCTTGCTCGAAAGCTAGTTGAATCTGACTCTAGAGGTTGGTGTTCATCTCCAAGCCGAAGAGCCAGCACTGTCCAAAAATGTTTCTGAGGTCATGTGGCCGGCATGACTAAATGCTGAGGCACATGGAATGCTGTTACCTTCCCACCAAAGCAGTACCTATTTATCTACTTGCAATTTCTTTCTTTCAAACTGCTTGGATCAGGCCAATGGTCCATTCAATTCAACACTCTGTGCCACATTAACTGGTCTCATTATGGATTGATTCTGGACCTTCTGCATGCAAAGTGTGTGTTCTACCATTAACATTTTCCCTTAATGAAAAATAAGTCATTTCATCAGTCAGTAAGACTGTGTGAGCAACGTCTGTTTCAGGGTCTCTCCGCCAGCTGAAATGTGCAACTCTTTAATAAAACAACTGATTCTTGTGGATCTTTGAACATATGTTCAAATTTAGGACCTATGCAAAGAAGATCCCAGGAGTCATGTATGGCTGCGAGAGTTGGACTATAAGGAAGGCCAAGCGCCGAAGAATAGATTCTTTTGAACTATGGTGCTGGAGAAGACTCTTGAGAGTCCCTTGGACTGCAAGAAGATCAAATCAGTCAATCCTAAAAGAAATCAACCCTGACTGTTCCCTGGAAGGCCAGATAATAAAACTGAAGCTCAAATACTTTGGCCACCAAATGAGAAGGGAGCACTCACTGGAGAAGACCCTGATGCTAGGAAAGATTGAAGGTCAAAGAAGATGGGGATGGCAAAGGATGAGATGGTTAGACAGTGTCATAGATGCAACAAACATGAAATTGAGCCAACTTCAGAGGATGGTGGAAGACAGGAGGGCCTGGCGGGAGCTGGTCCATGGGGTCGCGAAGAGTCGGACTCGACTGTGCGACTGAACAACAAAGAAGATGCTCTACTGTTACGTCACACTGTAAAGGCCCAATCTGGAATCAAGATTAAACTAAAACAAAGCACAGCATTTTAAAAACCAATTTTGATGCATTTATTTTTATACCGCAAATCTATTGCTCTAAGATTAATCTCCACAGGATGGTCACCTTTTTAAAAAAGCAAACGTAACCTTCACAGTGCTTTGCAGAGCATGTATATCTAGTGCATAGGCCCATTTTATTGCCCACAATAGTCATACATTGTGTAGACCACAGATAAAAGATACTCCTAAGGAATTATGCCTTGTGCTCTGAAATGTCACGTGACTTTCTCCAGCTCACTAAAGAATGCATCTATCTACAATCTAAGGGTAGGCAGCTTGAAATGTGAGAGGTCCCTATGGCCAGCAAATTTGTACCACCAATTATACAAACGTTCTTTAAAACAAAAATCTGTGATTTCCATCACAGCTAATGACCTTGACTCTATGTGCCTTAGTCCTACATCTTGTCACAATTCCTGCCCTTTAGAGAACAGTCTCCTCTTGATGGCATCTTAAAATACACTCAACATGAAAACATCCAATGGGAATTTTCAGGAAGTATTGCCCATTCTCTAAATCAACTATATGTGACCTAAGTGACATTGTTACACTCAGTTGTATCTGATTGGCCACACAGGACTGTGATGTCTTTCTGGTCACTGTGTAATTCCCAACAGGCTGGGATCATGGATGTGAGTGACTGATCTAGGAAGCACCACCTTCAATTTGCTTCATTTACCTTCACCTCAGTGATGTCATTGTATAGCCAAATCTAGCTGACTACCATGTTTTGTGTTATCATCCTTTCATGAGCCCTGATTGGCTGGATAGAGCCATGTGACTATTCCAGAAATAAACAGCAGTTAGAAGGGAAAAAATGCTAAAGCAGTAAGAGACATGGGAAACAATGGTAGAAAATGTGATTTTTTTTAAAAAAAAGATGTGGACAAGAAATGGTTCTCTTGGGCTTTACGTCTCCCCTACTTCAGAAGCAATATTTTGTACCCAAAGGTTAAAAGGGAGAATATTTGGTGCAACCTTAGCCAATATTAGAGCTGTCTGCCAATCACAGCCAAAGAGTTCCTTTTAATGGCTGTACCAATAACCTTATTCCCCCCCTATTCTGTTATGTAATGCTGCATCCATGTTATAAAATCTCCACAGCTATGCGGCACATTTGCAAAAATGTCATTATATAAAAACAAGTAATGTACCATCATGAAGCCAATAGGGGAGGGGGGGAGGACATCCAACAATAGCAGCTTGTTTCTATGGTAATATAAAGGAATGCTTCCTGTTGTTATGGAAACTAGTGCTTTTTAAAGCAATCTGGCAAGCCAAACCCAAGAGAACAGGGGAAACTGGACATCACTTCAAAACTACTGTGGATGCTTTCCAGTCATACAAATGTGAATTTCAGTTATTCCTTCCTCTCGGCTCTACACATACATCAGATGAGAGTGTGACACATGGTGCCATTATATGGATGTGGTGGTTCAACGTATGAGACCATCAACATAATCTTTAACTGCACAATCCTATCCCACTAGGTGATACCCACTGGGCAAGGGGGTAGGATAGCCTCTGATCACTTCTAATTCCCCCCCCCCCCAAGAATGTTGTGAATTGCCAGGGGAAAATTCTGCCCTCAGAAAAGCCTGAGGAAAAAGAGCCAGCAGCCAGATATCCTTCCAAATGCCAAAACCAAGGCCAGAAAGATAAGGTGCAGCAGCTAGGCATGAAGACCTGACTAGTGGCAAAATAGATGCAAAAAAGATGGTAAAAACATTCCCACTGAAGTTAATTGACAGTCTCAGATGTCTGCTCCCCACCTCCTCCATCCCCAATGGCTCAGTCATGGCACAGAATACGAGCTAACTGAATTCCAACCATGGCATGCCACCAACAGATCATAACCTTCAACTAGAGAATGTTGATCTCATATATGCATGGAATTCTGCCACTCTTTTTTCATGTCTACATACACATGGGGGATTTGATCATGGCAACTCTGCTGAAGGGCATGTTGCTCAACTGATGAGCAATAAGGGCCAACAGCAGAGTAGGAAGGGAAGACTGCCAACACTTAGTTCACCGCTCTTAACCACTATACCAAGCTGGTTCTTGTGGGACCATGGAGTGAACTGTAGGATCTGTTCCTTGCTGTGTTTATGCAGGAATACATGTCCTTGAATGTCTCAATTTTTGTTAACGTTTCAGAAATTCTGCTTTTAGTCCTGCTCCATCAAGAGTAAGGCCTGATTTAAACACAAGGATAGCAAGATGAAAAGCTTCCTTGTGCAACTTTGCATGGGCTCGGTGTATCATTTCAAGTTTGCCACAACCCCTGCATATGCTTAGCTTGCACACTAGAGAGCCCATGACCCTTTGCAGATATTTCTCTGGAGCACAAACCTGAGGATGTTAGCTCTGACTCATGAAAGCTCATGCTAGAATAAATAATGTTAGTCTTTATGGTGCTATTGGACTCCTGTTTTATTTTACTACAACAGACTAACATAGCTACTTTCTCTCTGGAATGCAAAATAAGCATATGTCGCTCCTTTGTGGAGCTGTGGTGGCACAAGTGGTTAAAACGCTGAACTGCAGGCTGTGGAAGGTCAGTAGTTCAGCAGTTCGAGACCCGAGTTGCCGCATTATGGAGTGAGCTCCCGTCTCTAGTTCCAGCTCCTGCCAACCTAGCAGTTTGAAAGCAAGAAATTGCAAGTAGATAAATAGGTACCACTTCAGTGGGAAGGTAACAGCGTTCCATGTGCCTTGGTGTTTAGTCATGCCGGCCACATGACCACAGAAATGTCTTCGGACAGCGCTGGCTCTTCGGCTTTGAAACGGAGATGAGCACCGCAACCCTAGAGTTGGACTCAACTGGCTTTTGAGCAAGGGAACCTTTACCTTTATAGCTCCTTTGTAGCCCTGTTGAAACAAGATGTTGTGGACTGCAAAGTCCCACAGAAAACTACTCTTTACTTTCCTGCATCCCATTCAAATCAATACTAATTTTCCCAAAAATCAGAATTTTGTATTGTTTTACAACAAAGATCTTTAAGTGTATGAATGCCCCCCCCCCCAAAGAGAAGAAAAAAAATGACAAAGAATAGTTGATGCTCTTGGTCAATGTGTATTTCTAATCATAAGTTTCTGTACATTTTATATCCTGCTTTTTTATGCCTGAATTATCAAACAGCGAAAACAGGGGGAAGAAATGAGAGATTGTATCTCTGTGTAAGCAAATGCCTTTATTAAGTTGTGCCATAATATCACAATCTCACTTGGGCTTCCTCTTAACAAATGCAATCTTGACCAGTGTATTTCTTGAGCTGATACAAAATTACCAAACTGTGCGGGACACCTATGACTTAGCTAAAATCTCCAAATTGCTTTTAGTTAAGCCTATTGTTTAAAAGCAACAGGAGAGCCTATGCTGGAAGGTTTATTTCCTAGTCACACTGCTTAATCTTTAAACATGGACTTTGTGATACCTCCTTCTTTCAAGTCAAGGGAAGTATTGTGTCTGTTACACTTGATGGGCTTCTCAAGATTCTCTTACCAATAAGGATTGTCACAGCTCTAATAAGTCTGGATCAAATGCAAGATAAAAGTCAGGAAGGCAAACATGATCAAATCAGCTGTCAAGATGTTAAGAGTTTGACCATCAAGGGTCTCCATGAGCAGATAGTAGGAAATGCAAATACATTTTCTTCTTTATTCTGTTCATCTGCTGGTGAGGTTAGTTTTATAGCACATTAATATTAAATTACTTGACATGTATTATTATATTATTTATGACATAATAGTATGGTAATTTTCATTTTATCATTCCACTGTGGTAAATCTTTTCTATGAACCAACCCACTAAAATCTGAAGGTCAGCTTTTAAAAAACAAAACAAAAATCAGTTCTCAGGTTGTGATTAATCATAAATCTAACAATATCACAACACTTCCCGAAGAAGCTTTCATTGCGATAAAGGAGGGAATATCACTGAGAGGCAGACTGGATCTTGTCAGGAATTGGGAGTATGTCTCAATTCTTTGCTCTCCATGGACAAACATGGTAACAAAGACTGCATTTTACCATCTATGCTGAGCCTGCCAACTGGCTCCCTGTCTGTCTCCGGAGGACCTTGCCATGGTAATTCACACAACAGTCACCTCAGGACTGGACTACTGTAATGCACTCTATGCAGAGCTACCTTTGAAGACACTTTGGAAGCTACAATTCACTCAACAGTCACCTCAGGACTGGACTACTGTAATGCAGTCCATGCAGAGCTACCTTTGAAGACGCTTTGGAAGCTACAAGTGGACCAGAACACAGTTGCCAGATTGCTGACAGGAGTGTCCTGGTGAGTGAATATAACACCTATCCTATAGCGGCAGCACTGGCTCCCAATTAGTTTCCAGTGCCAATTCAAAGTGTTGGTACTTACCTTAAAAGCCCTAAATGGCCTGAGACACTCATACTTTTGGGACCGCCTCTCTCGGCATGATCCTCCCTGTCTTCTCTGATCTTCATCTTGGAATTTATTGAAGATCCCTGGTCCAGGAACTGCCTGCCTTGTGTCAAAAAGGGCAATGGCCTTCCCCTGTCCCATGGAACCAGCTGCCCCAAGAGTTGCATGCCTTGTGGACCTCCCTAGGGCATGCAAAGCTGCTCTTTTTGGGGCAGCTGATGGGTAATTGTCATCTACCAGGCAGCTGGTATACTTCAGCTGTGTCTTCAACCATCCACACATCCTACCTTGCTTGATAAGGGGATAGATTTTAATAGGGAAATTTTTTTACTGTTTTATATTTTAAAGATTATTTATTGTACCTTTGTTTTGTTTTATTGGTGTATTTTAAACACTGTTAGCCACCCTGAGTCCCATTAAGGGGAGAGGGACTGGGATATACATTTGATAAAAATAAAAAAATAAATAGCTAATATAGGCTTAGGTGTAGGATGCTTAGCTACATAGGATAATGATTGGCTCCTGCTAGTGAGGGGAAAAAAGGTAGAAACCAGAAAGGTGAAGTCAGATATCTTCATTATTTTTCCTTCAGTCTGAATCATCTTACTAGCTACATTGCTCCTGAAAGTAATCTGCCTTCATGTAGATACTTATCTAAATGCTGCCAGTAAAAATTAATGATGAGATTTAGTAATTCATTTGTTTCACTTGTATTCCATCCTTTCTCTGGAAGCATACATAGCCCTCTTCTTCTCCACTTTCTCTCAACAACCCTATGAGTTAAGTTGTTGTTGTTCAGTTGCACAGTCGAGTCCAACTCTTCGCGACCCCATGGCCCACATCACGCCAGGCCCTCCTGTCTTCTGTCATGCTCTGGAGTTTGCTCAATTTCATGTTTGTTGCATCGATAACACTGTCTAACCATCTCATCCTTTGCCATCCCCTTCTTCTTTGACCTTCAATCTTTCCCAGCATCAGGGCATTCTCCAGTGAGGGCTCCCTTCTCATTTGGTGGCCAAAGTATTTGAGCTTCAGCTTCAGTATCTGGCCTTCTAGGGAACAGTTACGGTTCCTAACCAGGAATAAGTTAGTCTAAGACAAAATCAATGATCCCGTTTCACCCAGTGAGATTCACAGCAACCAACTCAAATGCCATGTAGTCACAGTGGATTCCTTGGTGGGTCAAAGGTGGGTCCTAGATCTGGAATGGTCAAAGACTACTGTTCTAAATGCTTATAACACACTGATTTGACTCCAGCTGTTACACTGAACTGCCAGACAACTAGGCACTGATCTAAATAACAAGAATCAGAACTGAAAAGGGTGGCCTGTGGATACACTTCTAACTTACACCCCTCAGTTTCTTACAAAACTAAAGCTACCTGTATTTGCTGGCTATTACAAATTAAGACTGACGTGTATTGACAAAATCCATGCAAAGGACTCTTGTAGAGGGCCTAATCTACAAATTGTGCATTTCCAAAGCCATACCAACAGGCTGTAGTGAGGTTTATGAACTAATGTTTGCTGTGTATTTGGAATGGCCAGCAATAAAGGCCTTTCCAGCAAAGTAAGATCTGCTGGTACAGAAAAACGGTTATACTTGAAGGGGAAAAAAACTTGGAGAAATAGAAGATTCTCCACCTAATTAAGCTACCACAAAGGGCACTAGGAAAATATGAGTCTTCTGCAAATTATGAACAGCAACAGAAAGGGAGGAAAAGCGGGGGGATGGTGGCAATGGTACTTCATGAATCTCTTCGTTTCCTCCATGCGGGGCAAGGATGTGAAGTTCACAGAAGGGTACTTCTTGGACAATATAACCTAGATTGGAAGGCAGCCAAAGCATCCTCTTTAAATTGTATACAAGAGTAAGCTGATTGCATACTTTACTTAAACCATGCAGTTTCCCCTCCATTTTCATATTATATATTTCACGAGATTTAGGAAACAGTGATTACCATGCAGGTCCCAAAAGGAATAGAATATAATAACTACGTGTAATTATGCCTTTTATTGGACTCACAGCCAAAAGCCCAAGAGTTCAAAGTTGGAAATAAGCCCCATTGTGTTCAGTCAGAATTATTCCCAAGTAAACAGGAGTGCAACTCAAGTCAGGTTACTGTAAAAGCTTTCAAGTTTCACTGAACTCTTTAGGAAAGCCAAAATACCTACTACATGCAAAAAACATGTAACTTGCTCAATGGATCATTTTGATCAGGAAATACCAGTTTGGGTAAAGCAAGTAGGGGAGGAGCTGGAGGAACAGAGAAGGCACTTAGCTTTCCCCCCAGGTACTGCTTTCCTAATCCAAACTGTTTTTCTCAGAAGACTTTCCTTATATAAATGTTGAATGTATTTTGAAACTAGGAAGGCTTATGAAATTTCTTCCATTTAAATTCTCACCAGGGTTCAGAGTACCAAATTACCTGATCAGGTCTTTACAGTCACTAATCTGACATCTTCCATGTTTGACTTGTTCAGACCCAAGTCTAGCAATATGTCTTTTTTGAGTATGTTCCCTCCTCTGTTAGCAACGTATACAAACACATGTGTAAACTGAAGATTTTGCAGTGCAAAAAAATCCTGATTGTATAACTGCATCAAGAATCCCTTTTGTACTGTGATTCAATCCATACACAAGAGTGCCCATGTGTACCAGTTAACATGCAATGAAAAAGATGCAAACTGAGAACTGTGGGAAGGTGTACATACGGTCATTCTGAACAAAATTACCACTGGGGCACTTCGATATGTATTTGTGGGAAATGTCAGTTTGGCCCTTAGGCATCCTGCTTCTCATTTTCTCCAAACAAAATTTTCCTGATCAGGAGCCCTGTGAAACGTGAAAGCTTGCATATGTAAGTTGGTCCAATAAAAGACATCTTTCTGTTGATTTTGCCTCTCCCTACATTTCATGAAAGGTGTAGTTTTAAACAATATTCTATACCCTGTAATAAGTCTGACAAAGTAAAACGGCACTGTACAGCATCACATTCTCTGCCAACCGACAGGGTAATTAAGCAAGTACATTTAAATATGTGTATGTGCTGATGCAATTAATACAAACACAGGGAGTTGCTTTGTATTGGGACCAGGGACCCATCTAGCTCAGTATTGTGCATTTTGACTGGTAGCATTTCTCCAGGGGCAAATATTAGCAGAGACCTCTATACTGGAGATGCCACAGATCCAACTTGAAACTTATACAACCTATCTTCCAGTTACTTTCTGCAAAGCAGAAGCCCTTATGCCATATTATACCATATGCAAACTTTTGCAACATACGACCCCCAAGGTGGGACTCCAGAGCTTTATAATTGGAAATGAACCTTAGATCTTTAGAAGTATGGATTCTAAGAATTCTAGTTAAGGTGGGCTGACAGAAAACATGCCTGGCTCTGAAAAACAGGATATCAAGTGATTATCATGCCTGTCACAGAGAACTGTGAAAAAACCATGTGTCTGATAGATTGCTTGTGATTAGTACAAGATCCTTGGGCATTAAAATCTGTCTATAAAATATCCTTCCTTTATTCGCTGTAAGACAACTATCAAACCTCAAAGTAAACGTCATTAGTGACATGACTGACCCCTGTGTCTCATCCTCGGGGCCTTTTCTGTACATTCTGAGCCAAAATATCATTACAGATATGAAGTGTAATGTCGCTCAGATGATGGGCAGGTACCTCGTCCTTCCACATTCACTGTTTATTCTCTTACTCTCTTTATGTGTGTGTGTGTGTGTGTGCCACAACTCGCTGCTGACTTATGGTGACCTCAGCAAGGGGCTTTCAAGGCATATGAAAAGCAGAGATGGTTTGCCGTTGCAGTCCTCTGCAGAGTCTCCTTGGTGGTGTCACTTCCAAGTACCAACCCTGCTTAGCTTCTGAGATCTGATAAAATTGGGCTGGACCATGTGGCCTTCCCTCCCCTTACTCTCTTTACTCACAATTAATACATTTTTGAAATAACTGCTGTTAGCCCATGGTAGTACCCTAGGGACTATATTTCCCAAGAGTCTTCATGTGATTACTGGCTGGCTAAGATCACACAATGACAGATGATAAACTGGCATATAAGGAGGTGCAGGAAAGGCAACACCATGGCTGCAGATATTCACAGAAAAAACACAAACCACCACATTCGGGATGGCCTCCCCTGATGAAGACCCCCCCCTTTATTTTTAATCTGAGAAAAGTTTGTGGGGCAATACTTTGGCCCATGTCTACTAATAAAGGCATCAGAACTGGCAATGCAGCCATAAAACATCCATTGCTTGAGAACCTCAACTGCTTGCTCCATTTCATTTTTAACAGCTCTTGCACTAATCCCCTAACCTGCTTTTTTTTTTTTTTAAACTATTTTACAATTAATGAAGGGGGCTGCTGGAAAAGAGACAAAGAAGAAATTTGATGCATTCCAGACTGACATATGGACTTTTGTAAACACAGTACTGTAGGGGGAACCTAAAACTGTAGATACTCCAGACTCCAGACACAAGTTAGGACTAGTTTGCTCTTTACCTCTGAAGGGATCTGCTGGGCACCCTATGAGTTTCAGTTGATATCCCTAATTCCAGTGGTTGAGTTAGGGTTGCCAACAGGAGGTAGCGGCAGCTACAAGCATGGATGGCTTCAAGAGGGAATTAGATAAACATATGGAGCAGAGGGCCATCAGTCGCTATTAGCCACAAGGTATAGGTAGGAACTCTAGGTCTCTGACAAGTGATGCACTGTATTCTTGGTGCTTGGGGGGGGCAACAGTGGGAGGGCTTCTAGCATCCTGGCCCCACTGGTGGACCTCCTGATGGTCACTGTGTGACAGAGTGTTGGGCTGGATGGACCATTAGCCTGATCCAACATTGGCTTTTCTTATGTAACCGCCAGGTCAAACCTGGAGACCTCCTGCTATTACAATTGATCTCCAGATGACCAAGATCAGTTCCCTTGGAGAAAATGGTTGCTTTGGAGGCTAGATGCTGTGGTATTATACCCTGATGCGGTCCTTCCGCTCCCCAAACCCTGCTCTTCTCAGGCTACACCCTCAAAATCTCCAGGTATTTCCCAATCCAGAGCTGGCAACTGTAGGCTGAGGTAATATGATATGTTTTGAATGAGTTTACTTGATTATTTATGATGGCTAGTTTAGCATGCCATTGTACTTAATAAACTGCTTTGATTTATACATTTAACTCTCTCTCTCTCTCTCTCTCTCTCTCTGAGTGTGAGTGTGTGGTTGGTCTTGCTTTCACTAGAATCCTGAACTGAACTTGTGCTGCTGTGACCTATTCAGCAGACTTGAACGCAGTGTAATAGCAGCCATAGAAATGCATTCAATCAGCTTTGCAATGACATCATTTCTTATTTCACCACAGAACTATTAAAATCAAAGACAGGACAAATTAAGCTGAAATTTGTGTGCATGCATGAGACAGAGAGAAGCAGATTATGAGCCTGATGTGCTAAATGTTCAGAAAATACAAATGTCTGCTTTGCAATTTGAATATGCATAGATATCATCTACAGGTTTTTGAATGTCACTTGAATTAAGAGTTCTTTCTGGTTAAACTATACGACAACCCTTGGTATACAACAAGCCTTGATCTCCTTGGAATATTCCTAGCAACAGAGGAAAGGAGAAAGATCCTGCTAGCTAGTTGGCTAGTAACAGCTGAATACCACCTCACTGAATGTGTTCCTTTCTGCTCACAGGTACTAAGAGCTAGGGTGTCCTTCAGCTCTTAGCCTGAGGGTTGTAGCCTAGAGCTGGGTGGAAGATCAGCCAGCAGAAAAAGAGATGATTTGATCAGCATTCAAAAGCCTTCCCCTTCCCCCTTCCCTTTTGTTTCTGTTGTATTTTTTTTCCTGTACTGATTTGGGTCCCCAATAAGGAGAGAAGTGAGATATAAATAAATCTCTCCTTTTTTTGCCAGAATGACAAGCATTAGATATTAGATTAATTATGGCAAATTAACCTTTATGTTTCTATTCCATTCACTCATCTCAATACATACCTTCTTGGAAGGAGACTCAGCTATGCCTTATGTAAACCCTAATATTCTTACCCAATAAGCATTCTGCAAGATCTAAAAGCTATGGAGCCACTGTTAGGTAAAAACTATGCTAGTAAGTGTTATTATTAAAATCTATCAAATGCAATGCTTTGTAGAAAATGCTGCTGAAACAGTATAAGAGATGATATTGCAATACAATTATCAGGCATAGGAAAGCTTAAACATAGCCCCCAAAGGAACTGGTCTATCAAAACAAAACTCCATGTTGTACGTGAGCTATTTGTATCTCACCTATGAGACATTTATGTAGGTCCAGCAAAAAGGAACAGATGTTCTTTTTATACAGTGAAGACAAGTGCTATTCAGCCTTCCTGCATACCTATAAAAACTCAGACAGTTTAAGCAGTTTTAATAGCTGCCTGACAATTTTATTAATGCAGTCTGTCATCCCATTTCCATCTTAAACTGGCCATCCCATACTGCAGATTTTCATACATAACAAAAGATGAGAGTCACTAATGCTTGTCTCGATTAGCAAGAACATGAAAACCTATTATATTGACTACTAAATTAATGAGAACTGATCACTGCGGGATTTAAGAAAAAAGAGATACTTCCGTTTCTGTTTCCATAGACCTGTGTTAGAATGCTGTAGGCAAGTTCAAATAAATCAAGTATGCAGTACACAAAAAAATGGTATGGTTCATGTCACAGACCTAGTGCTTAAAAATCACTCCATAAACGTATAAATTGGAGCTCGTACAAAACTTTGGAAACGTACTGTTTTGATTTGAAAACCCAGACATGGATCTCCCGGCTCAAGAGAAAACTGCAGTCATCTTCTCCCTCCCCGACCACATCAACGAAATTTGACAGAGTTAAGCACTACTAAAAATTGCATCTGTTTCAGCACCTCTTGCATATAGATGGCACAAAATGGTATATAATGAATGGATGAGATTCCAGTGTTCCCTCTCAGCTGTGTGCGTGAGCGGCCGCTCATCAACACAGGACGTCCCGCTCAGCAGCAAGCTAGAGCCACTCAGGGCCTTCCACTGCCCACTGCCCACTTTTAAGATTACAGCAGTTGTATTCTGTTCAGGATATGAACTGCTCTGATCAGTAAGGGGGGGAAAAATTGAGGCAACACTGATGAGGTATAAATGGCATAAAATTTAAACAAATGCCATATAAGAAAGAAACAAATCAAGAATGCCAGCAATGAAAATAAGCAAAAACACAACAAAACAATAGGAAAACAAGAGGATCTGGAAAAGGATGAATTCTTATATTCCTAATATATTCCTAATATATGTGTTCAAAGTCACAGATGACGTATGGCAATCCCAGTAAGGGGCTTCCAAGACAAGTCAGAGAGATGGTTTGCCATTGCCTTTCTCTGGTCTCCCTTGGTGGTGCCTGTTCCCAGTACTGACCTTGCTTAGTTTCTGAAATCTGATTTGATTGGGCTATACCATGCCACTTTCCCTCCCCCTTAATATATACATAGGGCAATATATCACATATTGCTTTTGCTGTAGTAGGACTGCTACCCTGAAACCCAGTAACATGAAAAGCCTGATCCTTCAAAACATCCGTCGGGTAAAAAGAGTACAACACCAAAGAGTTTAATCACCGGTATCCAGTCCAACTTCGTGTGTCTAAGGCTCCTTACAGCTCCTTATTTTCCTACAAAGTAAATCCATTATTAAAAGTGAGTTTTATAAAACAACATATCTCTACAAAAGAGTTTTCTCATATAAAGTTGGTGTTTTTTAGGAAACATACCTGCTATTGTCCCTGTTGCCTTTTAAAACCAAAACAACACATTTTTGAAGATAGAGGAAGGACAACTTTGAACCCAGAATTCTCCCTCAGAAATACATGAATAAACTTTGTTTATAATAAGTATTCATCATATTTATATCCAACCCTTTCTCCCAGAAGTATATATTGATGGGGTGTTCCCTTTATTTTCCCTCTTACCATCCCTATGGAGCAGCCAGAAAAACAGTGAATGGCCCAAGGTAAGCTATTGAACAAAGGGAGACTGGAACCCATATCTCCCATTCCAGCCCTGACTATTATACCACACTGGCTTTAATTTTATGGATTAAGTTCCTGAAATATGAAAAGCCATAAAAACTACAGTTAGCAATTTACCTAAAGCTGATTTGGTTACACAGTATGAGAAATATTAAGCACTTATCTTCACATCTTTTGCCAAGCCTATACTAATTCTCTGAAGTCTTGCTGGCTTTTCGAATTTTAGTAGTGTACTTTAGATGCAGGTTTTTAAAGCAGAAGAACAACACAGGATATCTTACATTCTTGCCCATCTGGGATTGGCTGGTCATGTCGATTTAATTACAGTTTGTTTGGTCCTGCTTGGAGGAGATGACATGAGTTTCAAATTTCAAAATCATTAAATGCTAATTAAAATGCAACTATGTTTGAGTAGGACTCGTCTTTATCTGTAGCTCCCTTTGGATTTTGAAGGATCATTGTAAAGCACATAATAATTAAACTGAAACAAACAAAAAAGGCAGTGTAGCATGAGGAGAACCCAGTTGGAACTGGACACTGGCTTATCTAGACAAGCGGAAACAAAGAGGCCAACCAGTTATTCTGGAGGGCTGACAAACAGGACACAGAGGCCAAGGTCTTCTCCATATTCTGCCTCTCAGCACCAGTATTCAGAGATTTGCATCCCCTGTATATGGAGTTTCTCTTTATTCCCCATGAGGGACAGATCCTCCATAAATCTGTCTTACCTGCTTATCTCTCCTTATATATAATTGAATAGTGGGTGCCAAAGTTCTAATTCTAAAATGCACTCCCTTAGTGTATGGCTGATGGCACTGCTCCTCAGCATATATCACCACCAATCAGAAGGCAAAGCCCGGGTCCCGCCCACACCACAACTGCTGCAACAACCTGGTCTTTTGCATATGGAAGCTGATTGGACTTCAGTCCATTCCACACCTCAAACTCCCCCCCCCCGCAAGGCAGTTGGAATGTCAGTTGCATATGGAACCTGCTGTATTCTGGTGGTGTGCAGGTCCCAGGTTCATGTTTTAAAAGCAGACTAACACTGTTTGCCCAAAGCCAAAGCACTCTCCCAGAGCCTCTTTCTAGATCTCGTTGTATTTATTTCCACAACGGGCCTTATTTCTAGTAAGAATATAATGCAGCAGTGACATTGGATCTGTAATGCTGAGATTAGATTGCAAACCACAGAAGTAAGACACAGTTCAATTTGGTCATGTTACCTAAGTGGTGATGGTTCTGTATCTCTCTCAAAGTGAGCCTAACAATCTGCTCCCAAATTATCATGGCAACCTGCTGTATGTATACTGCTCCAAAATAAAGGTCCGTCCTGGAAGCTCATATGAAGATCTGGAGCCTGTTTTCCAACATATGACAGTACTTAGTAGAGCTACTTCAAGGAAATGAGTTTTATATTACCAAAGCTAAGGTGGGTTATTCTTAAATCACTGGTTTTAACTGTGATTTAAATAACTAATTAAAATCCTTGATGGTATCCATCTGTGCTTCTAACAATTTTCCCAAAGAAAGATTGTATTCTCAGTAAGAATCCTTAAGCATGCACAGCAAATTTATTTACAACTAAACACAGCCCATTTCTGACTGATCTTGCATTACAGGAGGCTAGGTAGGCTATTATTGTATGCATTTTTGTAATAACAAAGCCAAACATACCAACTGATTACTTTCCTTAAAAACTATATTTATATACTAAATAACTAAATTTTAGTCAATTTACTTCTAAGTGCTATTCAATGGAAACTGAAGTTTAATTCACATGCATGGACGTTACATTATAAAACAGCTGAAAAATAATTCATATGAGATTATGTTAAATAAACTGAAATTTCTTAAAAGGGAGAAGAACTATTAGTATGTACCTCAATGATACACAGTTGAATGGAAACTAGACTTTTATTAACTTCAGCCATGTAGGGTAAGGACAAAGATCAAGACCTAAGCAATTTATAACATGAACATTTACTCTAACGTGGAGTACAAGTAGGGACCCACAAGAAACTTGCGAGAGCAGTTTATCCCATTCTCCCCACCTCTGCATCTCCCCCTCTCCCCCTACTTGTCTCACATGCTTTTTCCTTCCTGCCACCCCCTCTCTTACTCTCTCTCTCCTCCCCTCCATGCCTGTCACTGCCTTTCTGCCCCCACCCCATCACTCTTTATGCCCCTGTCACTCTCCCCACCTCCCAACTACTTCTGCCCCCCCCACATAGCAGCAGTGGCAGCAGCCCCTCACCAGGAATCTGAAGTCCCTCCCCACCTCAATCCCCACCATCCCCAGGCTCCACCACTAAACTATCCAGGAATTTCCCAACCTGGAGTTGGCATCTCTGTCTCCTTCCCACCCAACAGCCAACCTACCTTTATCTGCCCCTCTGTCTTCAGCTTTCCATCTCCTTTAACCCTGCAGCTTCTACTAAGGAAAACTATGGTCCTTCTCAGAGTGGGGACTAAAGCAGTTTACATTCTTCTCTCCTCTTTTTTATCCACACAACAAACCTATGAGGTAGGTTAGGCTGAAAGTATGTGACTGGTCCAAAATCACACAGTGGGCTTCCACAGCAAGATAGGGATCTAAACCTGGTTGCATGACATGAGCTTTTGGTCTGGGCAGCCAGCTTCAGTACAAAAACACAGGGCATGCCACCAGATTATTTTTCCTGCCTGGCAAATCATTCTCTCCTTCCCCTGATTCAGCTTTGTTTTGTGCTTCAGGGCCAGGCTATATGTCTGAACCTGATTGAGCCAAACCTAGCCAGTTCATATGCCTGCTTTCTATTTTTCTCTCTAGACCTAAAAATTGTTTGCTTAGACCCTAAGCACACACAGTACTGACACTTGCTTGTTTTTTGGAAGATTGAATCCTTCTGAAGCTTCCCTCTAGGCAACTTCAATCCTACATTGTGGCCATTAACACCATTGGTGTCAAACTCCCAGAGGGGCAGTGTGACCTTCTTTGCAGAGATTGATTTATCCTGCAGGATTGCAAAGGCTGTTTCATGGCACTTTTCTTTGAGGTAATGTTTCCTAAACGAGGATCTGCAAGCCAACTATGCAAGTTTCTTTTACATTTTTTTGAAAAATTCCTTCCAAAAGAACTGCAAAACTATATATCCCGAGACTGTTACCGCCAGCACTCTGAAGAGTAATATGCCAGTGCGGCTACATGCTGGGAGCTTAAGGATTTAAAAGTTCTGGATTGACTATGTGCCAATCCCTCCTGGGCTGTGGGCACTTGAGCCTGCACCCAAATCGCTGGTGACCTTTTCTGGTATTTATGATGTCAGTACAGATTTTTATTACTGTTTGAGCTGTTGACGCAAAGCAAACAGGTTCAGTAGCCTGTGTTTATCCAGGCAAGATAGAAGCACTGGGATGTCAGTCCCTTTTTTAATCAACCTGCATCACCTTCTGTCCGGATGCTTGGATAATATTAAGTGCAACTTTCTGAAGGGGGAAGGGGGTTCAAATAAACAGCAGCAGCAACAACAAAAAGGTTCAGAAACTCTCCACAAATGGTTTTAGACACACTCACAAGATAATTTCAAACGTCAATAGAAGACGAAAAGTGTGAATGTGAGAATTGTTTTAACACAGGGGAACAGTCACTATCATGTTCCTTTCCCATCCAGAGCAAAGCTGGGTGTACATGAATGAGGATGAGGAGAGGCAGATATCACTATCATTTTCCCAGTCAGGGCAAAGGTGCATGCTTGTCCCTTATTTATTTGTTTGTTTGTTTGTCCCTTCTCTTTTACACGAAAAAGAAAGAAGCTGCTGCAGTATCTTTAAAGGGAAGAATAAGAAAATGATTGAGAGCAGCATTAGAGAAGTGGTGGAGAGATGTTTTTAATACTTGGAGAGTGAGTGGCCACTCCCAAGTGAGCTTCAGCCTATGTGCTTTAGCACATTGGTTTTGTACACAGGGTTGCCAGATCCTGTCCACTTGCTGGTGGGGGACTTTGGGGGGTGTCTCTGGAGGGGGTGGAGATGTCTCCAATGTGATGATGTCACATAGAAGTGACATCATCACATTAGGGAGGCAGCCTGAACTGCAAGCGGGACCCTTTAAATGCTTTTTACAAGCAGGGACTGCCCACGTCTGAACTCCAACAGGCAAACTTGCCACTTGCAGTTCAGGCATGCAGCCAGCAGCCGCCTCTCCCCCTCCTGTCCTGCAAGTTTTAAAGGGCCCTCCAGCTGATCAGCGGGCCATGTGCTCCAGCCAATTGGCTGGAAGGCCCTTTAAATCTTCCAGGAGTGGAAGGGGTGGCTGCTAGTGGTCACTCTTGGGGGAGGGGGCTTCCTCCACCAGGCATGGACAAGAGCCTGCAAAATCAGGGGATCCCCTGCCCCCACCTGGGGACTGGCATCCCTATTTGTACAAGTAAGGATTATCTGCCACTTCCTATTGAACATACCATATACTCAGTAGCAAATTAGTAGTGTAATGTGCAAAATAGCCCTCAGAATGCAAATGAATTTATTTAATGGCTTCATTTATTTATTATTTAATTAACAGGACACTTTCAAAAATGAGTCCTGTCCTTCTGCATACCTAACACTATGATTTCTTTTATTTCTGCATGCTCCAAAACCCACCAAATTATCTTCTAGACCAGTGATCCCCGATATGTCGCTTGTGAACTGGCAGGGTTTCCTGGTAATCATTTGCTTTTTCCACAACCAGGAGATGGATAGTGGGAGTGGAACTCTGCTGATTCTCCTGGACCTCTCAGTGGCTTTCAATGCCATTGATAATGGTATCCTTCTAGATTGCCTTTCTGGGGTGGAACTGGAAGGCACCATTCTGTGGTGGGATTGATTTTACCTGGAGGGTAAAAATCAGAAGGTAGTGCTGGAGGATTTCTGCTCTGGCCCATGACCTTTGGAATTCCACAAGATTCCATCTTGTCCCCTTTACTCTTTAACATCTACATAAAACCACTGGGTAAAGTCACCTGGAGATTTGGGCTGGGCTGTCATCAATATGCAGATGACATTCAGCTCTATCTCGCACTTCTAGCTGATCACAGGAAGGGTGCAGAAACCTCAAACCGCTGCTTGGTGGCAGTTCTGGAGTGGATGCAGGATTATAAACGGAAGTTTAAACCCAACAAGACAGATGTGCTACTGGTGGGCAGAAGGCAGAATGATTTAAGGTGTCACTCATTCTGGATGGGGTTGCGCTTCTCTTGAAGGAACAAGTTCCTAGTCTGAGGGTGTTCTTGGATCCAGGCCTACCGCTGGATAAGCAAGTGTCAGCTGCAGCCTTTTACCAGCTTCACCTGGATAGCCAGCTGTGACCTTTTCTGGGCAGAAAGGATCTGGCGACTGTGGTGCATGCCCTGTTTATATCTAGATTAGATTACTGCAATGCGCTCTACATGGGACAGCCCTTGAAAAGTGTTCAAAAGCTTCAACTGGTATAAAATGTTTCAGCTAGAATGTTGACTGGAGTCACAGGGACCATCCATCTACACTGGCTCCCAATTTGTTTCTAGACACAATTCAAGGTGCTGGTTTTGACCTTCAAATCCCTATGTGGTTTGTGACCAATATACCTGAAAGATAGGGTTGCCAACCCCCCCAGTTTGCCAGGGGTCCCCCATTTTGGGGGGGTTCTACCCACCACTGGCCAGTAAAGTTAGCTCAGGGCTACCTAAGCAGGTTCTGAACTTCTGTAGTACAGCACAGGAGAGGGAGTATTCCAGTTTGGTGTAGTGGTTAAGTGTGCAGACTCTAACCTGGGAGAGCCGGGTTTGATTCCCCACTCCTCCACTTGCACCTGCTGATGTGACCTTGGGTCAGTCACAGCTGTCCTTGAAAAAGAGCACTTTGTGTCAGAGTTCTCTCAGCCCCACCCACCTCACAGGGTGTCTGTTGTGGGGAGGGGAAAGGAAAGGAGTTTGTAAACCACTCTGAGACTCCAAGTGAAGGGCGGGGTATAAATCCAATCTCCTCCTCCTCCTCCTCCTCCTCTTCTTCCTCTTCCTCTTCTTCTACCATCACATTTAGTGACACACCCAACCCTGATTTCATTTACTATTTCAGTATACTATAAGCTCTTGGTTCCTTGGTCTCCTTAGCAGCTGTAATTTTATTTCCAAATATATGATGATTAGTTAGGATGGGACGAAGCACCTTTTCTTCAATCCCAATATTCTCCAGTACCATCTGTTGTAGACAGAAATGGATGGCAGCCCTCATAGCATCACAGAGTAGAGGGAAGCAAGGGAGTTAGTCACTTAATTTACTATTGGTTGTTTTATCCAGAAGATTATTTATTTGTACCCTTTGGCAGCTCCTATGCTGGCAGGAGATCTACAGGCCTGTACTGGCAGAACCAATGAGGATTTATACCTTAAAAGTTTCAGGGAACCATTACCAAATAACTCCATGAGATGTTTCTTTGAGCCATGTAAATCTAAAGATAGCAAAATAAATGGTGCCGGGAAAAGGCCTGCATTCCTCATGGTTAACAATGGTTTAACTATAGTAAATGGCTGCCTTTGGGTTGACAAAGAAGGGGACCATACATATATCAATCACTGTGGTGCCAGCGTAATTGATTATTTTATTGTGTTACCAGAGCTGCTGAATGTAATTGAAACTTTACGTGTTACAGAACACAGACGGAGTGACAATCTACCCCTACAACTTGTGTTAAACCTACAAGGAAATAAATTTTCCTCATCTGCTTTTTACTGTCGACTAGATCAAAACTGTGATAATCTCAGACCTGTAAAATGGAGTAAAGATATTTAGAAAGACATGGTGAGGTTAATGACAGCCTATGAGGCCAGACAACTTTAAATATCAATTCAACCCCTGAGAATAATCTTTTGACTCTGGGTTGACTACTGAGGTTGTTTCAATCACTGTGTACATCCCATTTGCAGACCAGAGATTCTTATGGCTGGATGAAGTGAGAGGAGTGGTTTGATGCTGATTATAAGGAGCTGAAGAGGGCAATTCATTATAAACAAAGGCAATTTAGGTCTTCCAACAGTAAAGAAACAGAACTTCTCTCACTTAAGCACATTAAAAAAAACGCATTGAAGGCCCCTGCCACACGGGACGGCTGAAACGCGGCTACTCAGAGCCGCTCCAAACTTGAGACGCCGCGGCGGGATCCCATGGATCCCCTGAGCATCACTCCCCGGCACGATCAGATGCCGGGGAGGAAACGTCTGATGGGAGGGGGAGGCTGCCAAACTGCGCATGCTCGAGCATGCGCAGTTCGGCTGGGGGCCGGGATGCGGCGGCGCAAGGACGCGCCGCCGATTCCACAGCCCGGCTTGAGGCGCTCCAATGGATGCAACCACCTAGATTGGTGGTTCTTTTTTACGGCGCGGTATTGGCATTTGGGACGGATCAGGGACGGAGACGGCACACTCCCCAGATGTTGAGGTGGGATCGCGCCCATTTGCTCCGCCCCCGTTCCGTCCCGCTCCCGGCCCAAATGGGCTCGTATGGACAGGGCCGAAGTTAGGAAAAGGGCTGTGGTATTGGGTAAATGGAATCATTTGATTTGGGCAGTCAAATCTAAAGATAGTAAAATATTTTGGGATATAGCAGAAAACAAGTTAAATTGGAGGTCTTCTGTGCCCTGTTAACCACTGGAAAGACCATTTTACAGCTTTGTTTGCCGCATCCAAGATGCATACATGTGATGTTTAAGTCTACCTTTTTGAGATAGATGAATGGCCTCTGAGAACTAAAACAGAGATTAAGGGTCTAATAAATCAGACAAGAATCAGTAAGGCGCCAGGTCCTGACTTGATCCCTCTGGAACTCTTTAGTTTGAACACTGAATGATGGGCAGAAATTCTGGCACCTATTTCTACCCAGATCAATAAGACTACTGTAATGCCTATGATATGGTGGCATGTGATAACTGTGCCAATTCATAAAAAGGGTGGTCCTCTGGATCCACATAATTACCATACTATTAGTTTGCTATCAGTAGTGGGAAAGCTGTATGCTTCTGTTCTTTATAACAATTACTAATATTCAGCTGCCTGGAAAATGCTGTGCTGTTGTTGTGGCATTTTGGGGGAGGGGTTTCCTTCCTTTAAAAATGTGTAAATTAATATTTTTCTGCATATCTGGTGAGCCCTATGGTTATACAAAAACCCTGGTCTTTTATGTAGGTAGCTTGGTTTTGCTGATCAACTGACAGGCACAGGATCATTATGTTTGCTATCAGAGGAAGTGCTTATGCTGTAGTGGGCCCTGCACGTTAAATATAGGCATCTTCAAAACACACACTCCCTCTCATGCCTGGTTTAGACAGACAGAAGAATGAGATGGGAGAATTCTGAGGTGGTAGAATGGGCTATACCCATTTGGACTGGAGGTGGGATATTTTTCATGCTTATAAAAACTCTGCAAAATTTAAAAAACAAACAAAAACAAATAAGAATGAAAGGTTATAGCCTAGCTCTTTGCATGCTGCCCTGGTCTTCCATTTACAGGGAACACAGTGTTAAGTGGTATAGTCCCTGCAGTGTTAAGTGGTATAGTCCACTCCTTACCACCTCATTCTGCTGGGTGCATAGACAAGGCCTAAATTAAACAATCAGGCTCTAAGTTTGAGTCTGAATGCTTCCAATGTGGTATTCTTCCCCTCTAGATTTAAAATCACAGCAGAAGAACTGAAACCTCGCTCTTCTTCACTTGCAATTCATAATCACACCTCTTGTCTATTTGGCTCGGGGATGCTGCTCACACATGAAAATGGTCAAAAGCCCATCTGTCTCTGTCAGCTGGCAAAATGGATCAAGGCTAGCATATGTCAGCTGCTAGTAGACAACTGGGAATGATTAACCAGACCTCTATGAAGGCCCAGAGGAGCAGAAATATGGATTGTCCATGCAAATCACCCAGCATGAAGAAATGTCACAGATCCATTAGTTTTGTGGTTCATAACAGAATGCCTCTGCAGGAGGATTTTCTCCACATAAAAGTGCAGCTCCTATAAAGCACATGTTGGATCTTACTGTGCAATGACCTTACCAGGGACAGTAAAAACACCACCTGCTTAAGACCTACAGTACAATATTTAGGTAAAACTCCATTTGGCTTTTGTTCCCATGGATATACCATAGAAATGAATGGGACCATTCATTCATTCATTCATTCATTCATTCATTCATTCATTCATTCATTCAATTTATACCCCACCCACCCCACCAAAGCAGGCTCAGGGTGGCTTACATAAAAGGTTACATGACCAGAGGACTTCTGTTTTTTTATTTTAAGAAAGTGTCAATGTTTCCATGAAATCCTCAGTAAACTATTCCAGTCTTGCTCAATTCTACTTGCATACCTAGCAACCAATACATCTTATACTAGTAATAGAGAGAAGCAAACATGAAGGTATCTGACACAAAGTGAGCACCAACAAGCAAAGACCCAACAAGGACTGAGCATGTTCACTGCTGCCAGGGGTCTTTTTGTAGAAAAAGAGCTGCAGGAGCTCAGCATACGGTATGCTAATGAGCTACTAGGCTATTAGCACAATAGCTCATTAGCATATGCAACGCCCCCTGACATCACTGGAAGTGATGTCAGGAGGGGAAGCAAAAGGGGGGAAGGCATCTTCAAAAGCCTCCCCTTCCCTTCCCTGGGGGGGGGAAGCGAAGAGAGAAGGGGTTTAAAGTTTAAACCCCTTGTCATTAGAGTTGGGCCACAGAAGGAGGAAAGAAGGAAGGAAAGAGAGAGAGAGAGTAGAGAGAAGGAACAAAGGAAGGAAAGAGGAAAAGAAAGAGAAGGAAAGAGGAGGGAAAAAAGAGAGAGGCGGGCCCTCCCACCCACCCCCACTCCCCCAATCAAGCCTCCGCCACCCCCATGGATCCCTCACTTACCCCGGGAAGCGGCGGGGAGCATCTTCTGGCCTCCCCCAGGCTGCAGCGCTCTGGCGCCGGCCCGGGCAGGCGGCGACAGGCCTCCTCTGGCCTCCCTGGGGCGGCAGCGATCCAGCGCAAGCCCCAGGAAGGCAGCGACAAGCCTCCTCTGCTCTCCCTGGGGCCGCAGCGCTCCAGCGCGAGCCCCAGAGGGACGGTGACAGGCCTCCTCTGTTCTCTCTGGAGCCGCAGCGCTCCGGCGTGAGCCCCAGGAAGCTGGTGACGGGCCTCCTCTGCTCTCCCTGGGGCTGCAACGCTCCGGCGCGAGCCCCAGGAAGGCAGCGACAGGCCTCCTCTGCTCTCCCTGGGGCCGCAACGTTCCAGCGCGAGCCCCAGGAAGGTGGCGATGGGCCACCTCTGCTCTCCCTGGGGCCGCAGCGTTCTGGCGCGAGCCCCAGGGAAGTGACGATGGGTCTCCTCTGCTCTCCCTGGGGCCGCAGTGCTCCGGCGCGAGTCCCAGGGAACCAGCGACGGGCCTCCTCTGCTCTCCCTGGGGCCGCAGCGCTCCGCCTGGGGGCATGGCTTGCTGCCACCACCATTTGTGCCAGCTCCTGGGCTCCCGGAGTGGCGCTCCGGTGCGCTCCTGCCTCAAAAGACCCCTGCTGCTGTCCAAGGAACACAGAATGTTCTAGGCTGGACCTATTCTCTGATGCCTTTCCACCATATGGTGGGCATTTTACTTGATGAATCTAACAGACTTGGAGTAATAATTTGATGAAATTCAGTCCAAATGAATTGTGAAAGATAGTAAGATATGATGAATTACACGCACAAGGAAGGGATAGGGCTGGATCCAGATGAAGAGGTCACAGAGGAAGTTGAGAGAGCAGGTCTGTCCTCGTCCCTTCCTTCCCCTTCTGCAAAGAGCCTGCCACTTGTCCCAAAACTCCAGTGAAGATCAGGAGAGCCTTGTAAGCAAAATGCATCACAGGATGTGATGCTGCAGTGATAAGGGAGAAATCAAATAAAATCTCCCATTTTCCCTTTGCATGGCTTGCATCAATAGGGGAAATACATTACCTGATTCCCCCCCCCCCCAATCACTGCAGCATTATGTCCTTTGGGGCCTTTTGCTCCTGGGGATCTCCCGATTCTCAGAAAGGGTGTGTGTGAGGGGAGATCTGCGCTGCCAACTCCTTCCATGAGCTCTTTTCTGGATCCAACTCACAAGGACCATTACTATAGTAGGATCCTTCTTATATAATGTTCTCTGCTCAAATTCCCTAACAGGTCTGAGCCAATATCATTAATCCTATTTTGTTGGGGGGGGGGGTGTCTGAGGGACAAGAAATGTTTCAGTTAAAGGACAGAGGGGAATTCAGTATGTTTTCAAGAAAACAGACAGTAAGATGATGACAGTGAGCAGCTTAGGACATTTCAGATGCTAAAATTACTTATGAGAGGTAAATCAAATGTACATATATGAAGTGGGAAATGAGCATCTTGGCAACTGTTGACTACCCCTGGTAAGCTAGGCAGCTGGACCTACGGTAATTCTTGGGATACATTCCAACATTACATTGCCACTATCAGGCCCACAACATAACTTTATGCATTTTATTCTGAAACAAGTCCTAGTATGTTCAGTGGAATTTTCTCCCCCAGTTTGCAAAGCATTCCAGCCACAATTTTGTAATGATTGAGGAACCAGATGACAAAAGACCATCATTTTGGATGTGCTTGATTATTTATTTAAAGTCTTTTAAAGCTGCCTTTCCACTCATCTTACAGTCCCCAAGGTGGAGAACAGTCAAAGTCAATAAAGCAGTTTTTTAAAAAAAACATACAAACAATTAAAAACAACTAAACAAAACACCTAAATGGGAAGGGTTAATGAGAGAATGACAAAGAAAACTGAAAAAGTGTTCATCCACTATTAGAAGACAATGATTGAGGGGGATAGATGAATCTCCCTGGGGAGAGGATTCCACAGTTTTGGTGCCACAACTGAGAAGGCCCTTTCTTGGGTCGTCACCCACCTAGTCTCAGATGGCAATGGCCCCCAAAATAGGGTTCTGGAAGATGACCTTATTGGTTCATTAGGTTCATGTAGAAGTAGGTTTTCCTCAAAGTACCCTGGCCCCAAGCCATGTAGAGCTTTAAAGGTCAACAGCAGCACCTTAAATTGGGAGCCAGCAGAGTAAGATTGGAATGGTGTCCCTATAAACCATTCTAGCTAGCATTTTGGCTGCAGCATTCTTTACCCATTGTACTTTTCAGACACTCACAGTTACCAGAAAGTTTTTGAATAACTTTACCTGAAAATTTCAAGAAATGAGTGAAGAATGATCTAAATATTCAGGGAAAGCATATAGCAGAGCCCATCTGACATGGTGCCACTGTAGAACACAGCTGGGATATTGCATTTTTGAACATTCCATCATATCACAATTTCACTGCCCATAGAAAAGTAATCTCTCACGCAAAGGGTTCTAAGCCTAGCAATGATGCTAAGTATTCTTGTTTTCTATTTTTATTTTATGTATATTGAAATATGCTGTCCCCACGATCTCCTTTATGGAGTGGCTTAACAATAAGAAAACCTAACCCTTGTGAAGGACTGGTGACCGTTCAAGTTAATTTTACTTTTTATGACCAGCTCCATGATTGACACTCGAGAATATAATATAAATTGCTTTCAACTAAAATCATAATTAATGGTTAATTTATTTAGGATGATTGGCAAGAACCTCATGAAAGCCAGAACTGACAGAATTCTTAGGGTCTTCCCTGTAAATCTGAACAGAGTGAGCTGAAGTGTTTCCTCTTTGCGTCCCAGAAGATGGCTCAATCACTTCATGCAATACCTGCTGAAAAAAATTATTTTATTTGCTAAAATAATATCAGATATGACAAGGTTTACACCAGACAATTCTAGCCAACAACTGAGCACCTGACTCATTCTAGTAAGAATCTCAATGGTTTCAAAAAAATGGGGGAGAATATGGAGCTAGGTCATTATAGAGGATGAACTGTCTTATAATGACAGTATCACTAACCTTGTGTTAAGTACTGTCTCAAGCACCATAGTACATTGTCCCAAGGAGTTGCTCTTAAAGTTGTTTTGAGACCTCGTATTGGGGATGCAGAGAAAGAAACTAAAATAATCACTATAGATCAATTCTTTAAGGTGATGCTCTGAGCTGGCTGAAACTAAACCCAGTGAAGACGGAGGTCCTGTGCTTGAGTCGGAATGGTTTAGGGATGGGGATCCCTCTCCCGACCTTTGATGGGGCACCTTTGGTGCCAGCACCGGAGGTTAGGAGTTTGGGAGTGCTCCTGGATTCCTCCCTATCTATGGAGGCCCAGGTGGTAGCCACTGCTGGCTCGGCCTTTTACCATCTTTGGTTGGTCCCCTTCCTTGACTGCGACGACCTGGCTACAGTGATCCATGAGACGGTCACCTCGAGATTAGACTCCTGTAATGCTCTCTACATGGAGCTGCCTTTGTCGCAGATTCGGAAGCTGCAGTTAGTGCAGGATGCTGCGGCCAGGCTGTTGATGGGTCTCCCTAGATGGGAGCACATCCAGCCTGTGCTGAAAGCACTGCAGTGGCTGCCAATAGCTTTCCAAGTTCATTTCAAGGTGCTGGTACTTACCTTTAAAGCCCCATATGGCCAGGGCCCGATGTACCTGAGGGACTGCCTTTCCCCATACATACCCCAGAGAGCACTATGGTCCGGGGCCCAACATCGATTAGTGATCCCAGGCCCTAAGGAGGCCAGGCTTGTGGCAACCAGGGCCAAGGTCTTCTCAGTGGCGGCTCCTACCTGGTGGAATGAGCTCCTGGAGGAGATCAGGGCCCTGTGCGACCTCTTACAGTTCCGCAGGGCCTGCAAGACGGAGCCCTTCCACCAGGCCTTCAATTAGGAGCCGCCACTACCACCACCACCATCTCGTGGCAATAATGGGTAATGGTATGGCCATTTATAAAGATCTAGCCACAGTATTGTGATGGGTCGGTACCGCTGAAGTGGGCTTTTGAGAAACATCTATAGGTCACCATCTTGATGCGATCACTGAGCACTTTATTATTGTTAATTATGGTTGTTTTTATTCTGTTTTTAATGTTTTATATTGGCACATGATTGCCCTTGTTTGTGAGCCGCCCTGAGCCTGTTTGCGGGGAGGGCGGGATAGAAATGCAATAATAAATAAAATAAAATAAAATAAAATGAATGAATGAAAGAAAGAAAGAAAGAAAACTCATGACTCTACCAAATCAGATTAATTGAGAGTGGCAATCATTGCAAGAAAAGAAAACATACTGAATCTAAGCAAACAAGACATTAATGGGTTAGAGCAGAGGTGTCGAACTCAATTGTAATGAGGGCCGGATCTGACATAAATGAGACATTGTTGAGCCGGGCCATGTGTGTCATAAAATGTAATGCCAGGTAGCAGAGATATAAACTTTATAAAGGACACAAACACAAAGATTTTTTTTACTTAAAATAAAAACATGTTTAAAACATTAGCTCTGTAAGCTGCAAATCTACTTTTGATTTATTGACATTCACCACAGAAATATCATGTTCACAGTTCTGCGTCTAGGACCCAGGTTAAAACATGAAATGGCTAAGTGATTAAGAGAGTCTGGTGAAGCAAGCGATGATGCAGCAGGAGCAGCAGAACTGGAAGCAGGAAATGGCCAGTTCTACTGCGGGCCTGATTGAAGCCCTCTGGGGGCTTCATCCGGCCCCCGGGCCACATGTTTGACACCCCTGGGTTAGAGGGAACAGCCTGGTTGCTACAAAAAGAGAGACGAGATACTTGTTTCACAGTTTTAATACAAATATGGGTAATTGCACATTACCCAGCTGTTTGAAAAGCATCTCTGCATGGGTTAAAATTTACAAATACTTCTTAAGAGGCAATGCACTTGTGGGAAAGGACAGGAAGTTCTTTGGAACATGCACACATGTATTCACCTGGTTATTAACAGAAGTAGAGATTGAACATATTCATTTCTAGCTGACATTAGGCCAAGTATATTCCTAATCTATTATACTCTGTATCTGGTTGAATTGGTTTTCCACTGTAAAACTGAAGCTGAAATCTAAAGGAGCCCTGCTAACCTTACGCCTGACCCATATCTGTAACCGCCTGCACTCAGTAAACTTCCTACATTGCACATACAACATTCTTAATTTGTTGTAACAAATTCAGCTTTTAGTGGTGTCTTCTATGCAAGAGCAGAACATAAACAGACACAAACCAGTTTAACGAGGTCAGTCCTCAGCTTAAAACCTTGAAAGGTCATATTGTGTTCTAGTTCTTCCTGCTGATCTCTTGAGGGTGGCAGCTAGATCAAAGACAAATTCTGATAAAGCTCCTTACTCAGCAATCGTCTTTTTTACCCTACTGAGCCACTGGCCAAAGTCTCAGAGCAAAAGCTTACCCATGGGGAACATCCACACTTATCATAGATCCTGTTCCTCACCACTTTGTAACATAATTACACACACACACACAAAGGACCCCTCCCCTGTGCTCCCCTAATTTACCTCCGGCAGTAACTGAGGAGGCAGTTCTGTGAAAAGAAAGCAGCAGCCAGCAGAGAATAGTCATCCCAAACCATAAAAGAACTCTGAATGCCCTGAATGGTTAACAAAAAAGAACAGAAAAAAGAAAGGCATTACGATACCTTTGAACTTGTGAAAGACAGCCCATAGCTCTGCAATGTCTGTAGCAAAGGTAATGTCTGTGTCAAGTACAATGACTCGTTCAAGGTTGGCAGGAAGAGTCTTTGTCAGAACCAGCTTCATCAGCCCATAAATCCCAGAATAATGTTTGTTGGGTATCCAGGATACTTCAGACTAATGAAAGGGACAGGGAAAAGGGAAGAGAGAAGGAAGGAAGGAGGGAAGAGACAAGTTTTATTAGATGAAAAACAGCTTTCCCAACATTCTTTCTAAGGTTGGCCCTTGAAATCAAAAGAGACACTGCTCCGTCAGAGAATATATGAACTTACAGAAGCCTCTGTGAACAATGTGGACCAACTGGAAGAAAGCCTAGGAGGCAAGCTTTCTACTTCAAAAGGGAACACACCACATGGACCTCCAAAGTCTTTGAAATATCCACCTAAGCCACACAGACAAAAGAACTACAGAGACTTTCCAACTGAAATGGAAAAATGGATAGAATGTTGGACTAGGATCTGGGAGACCCAAGTTCAAAATCCCACTCGGCCACTGAAACTTGCTGGGTGACCTAAGGCGTGTCACTCTTAGTTCTTGTGACTATGAGAATAAAAAGAAATAATCTCAAAAAGTTTGATTCACTCTGCAAGTTGTCCTCCCCCCAGGTATAACCCTGTGACTGTAGTTTGGAGATCATAACTAATGTCAAAACACATGACACCCGCCCTAACCTGGATAGCCCAGGCAAGCCCCATCTTGTCAGATCTCAGAAGCTAAGCAGGGCTGACCCTGGCAAGTAATTGGAAGGGAGACCTCCAAGGAATACCAGGGCTCAGGACGCAGAGGCAGGCTATCAAGCCACCTCTCTGAAAAATGTCCAAGCCCACAATAGGGGTCACCAGAAGTCACCATGATTTCCAGGCATGCAAGCACACACACAAACAAACACAAAACCACATGACACCAGTTTTTCTAAATTGCAGCATTTGATAAGCAGATGTTCACAGCAATCAGATTTGTTGCATGTATTTTCTACCTGGAATATCTGTGCACAGTTGAACCCATTTTTCTCTACCCATACACCCTTCCCTTCATTAAAAGTTATCACTGGTGTTCAAAGTTTATTTAGACTTAAGTGTCAGGAAAGGGTGTAGCTAGGCATTTTACTCTAACAAGATCTCCCTTTCATCTCCCTCTCCCCAATTTTACCTGCACAGACCACACCATCCATTACCAGCAGAGATATACCAGCTGACCTCTACATTACAGCTTCAGGGAGAAAGACATCACCATAGAAGTTTAAGAGTTTCCAAAATGAGAGAAATGAGAACTTTTCAAAATGAAAGTGAAAAATGACCCAGGATTCACATTATCTGAAGAGCTCTGTACAGTTTTCATCAGTTTTCAACATACTTTGTGATCAATCAGTTGTACTTGCATACAGCAGGCCATATATACAAAACTGGCACAACGGAATGAGCATCTACTTAATGGTTCCTATCGTTTATTTATTTATTAAACTTATATCCTGCCCTACCCCACAAGTAGGCTCAGGGTGGCTCATAACATATACATTAAAAATAAAACTGATAACATTAAAACAATTAAACAATTTAGACAATCAAAGCAAGATGGCACAAAAACACTAACAGTCCAACGTCTCCTGTAGCATTTTGAACAGATGATAATAGGTCGCCCGATTTATAGCAGTTTTTAAGCAGATGGTGGTAGCTAAACTGATTTACAATAGTGCCCCATAGGTAATAAACAGTATCTGAAAGGCACTGGGTGGGTACAAAAGGCAGGAGAGGCCGAGATGGTTTAATGCCTGCCACATCAACCAAAGGCTTGGTGGAACAGCTCCATCTTACAGGCCCTGTGGAGTTGTAATAGGTCCCGCAGGGCTCTGATCTCAGATGGGAGCATGTTCCACCAGGCTGGGGCCAGGACTGAGAAAGCCTTGATCGTCATTGAGGCTAAGCAGACATATCTTGGGCCAGGGATTACCAGGAGGTGTTGATCTACAGGGCTCAAGAATCTCCGGGCCCATATGGGGAGAGGCAGTCCTGTAGATATGCTGGTGCCAGGCCGTGTAGAGCTTTAAAGGTCAGTACCATAACCCTGAACTGGATTCAGAATTCAATTGGCAGCCAGTGCAGTCAGTGAAGCACCAACTGGATGTGCACCCACACAGGTGTTGCCATCAGCAGGCATTCTGCTGTATTCTGCACTAGTTGTAGTTTCCAGATCAGGTTCAAGGGTAGCCTTGCATAGAGTGAGTTATAGTAATCAAGCCTGGAAGTGACCATTGTTTGGATCACTGTAGCTATATCCTGAGATGTGAGATAGGGAACCAGATGCCCGACCAGCCGAAGACGATAAAAGGCCTATCTGGCAACTGTGGTGACCTGGGCCTCCATAGAAAGTGAGGGATCCAGGATCACCCCAAGACTCCTCACCTTCAGTGCTGGCACCAATGACACCCCACCGAGTGATGATAGATAAATGGCACCTCTCATAAAGTTTTGATTATGGTTTTAGAGAACCGGTGATGTCAGGGGGTGTGGTATATGCTAATGAGCTATTATGCTAATAGCCTAGTAGCTCATTAGCATACCTTATGCTAACAAGCTCCTGCAGCTCTTTTTCTATGAAAAGACTTCTGGCAGTATTTTTATGTAAGAGGGCTGACTTCTGGATTGAATATTAGATTGCAAAAGGGATGTACAGTTAGCTCATATTGAATCTAAATCCAAACCAAATAAGATTTATACAATCTGAAGAGAAACCAGAGTATGTGAGGGTGATCTTGCTGTGACATCTGTCACTCCATTGATTGCCTGGGTTGATCTGGCTGGCTAGGCAGCTGTTCCCTACCTATTTCACCACTCCATGAGCATCCTTCCTGATGCTGTGTGCTTGGTGGAAGAGGGCAACCATCCCATTTAGAACCCAAATATGACCCATTTGTTAACCTCAAAAGGGTAACTATTTCAGATGATACTGGGTAGTCTTTACAATATTCAGTAAAGAACCAAACAGACTGTATTTGATTGTAGATTTGACAACATTATGATATATGCAGCTGCACTCTGCTTCAGTCTCCATTTCTCCATGCTCACTATCATCCCTGAGACAGTGATGGATAGAACTTATAAGGGGAGAGGGTGACTCAGCAGGTATGTGCCTGGCATAGATCTTGTCCAGCCAAAACTATTAGCTTATCTTCATGCTGACTAGGATCATCCTGATTGGTGCTTCTGTGCACAGCAAGCATCTTCTTCCATCAGTACACCAGGGCCCATAGACGGCTCTCTTGATTCAACATAAGCATGGGACAAGTTTGCCTGAGCATTTCCATTAGGTGGAGCCACACACAAGCAAGGAAAAAACTCTGCTGGGAAAAGGGGGTAGAGGCAGCAGCTCAGGTTTTACTCTTGCTTAATAGGCAGTTCATCTGCCTGGCAATGGAAGGCGTGGAGGCTTGAGTAAACAAACAAGAGGAAAACATACATATACACTTCCGATCTAAGGGAGATGTCTCTGAGATCGATGGCGAACCTAAACAGCATGATAAAAAGTAGAGACATCACTCTGCCAACAAAAGTCCGCATGGTCAAAGCAATGGTATTCCCAGTAGTCATGTATGGCTGCGAGAGTTGGACTATAAGGAAGGCCGAGCACCAAAGAATAGATTCTTTTGAACTATGGTGCTGGAGAAGACTCTTAAGAGTCCCTTGGACTGCAAGAAGATCAAATCAGTCAATCCTAAAAGAAATCAACCCTGACTGTTCCCTGGAAGGCCAGATAATGAAACTGAAGCTCAAATACTTTGGCCACCAAACGAGAAGGGAGCACTCACTGGAGAAGACCCTGATGCTGGGAAAGATTGAAGGTCAAAGAAGACGGGGACGGCAAAGGATGAGATGGTCAGACAGTGTCATCGATGCGACGAACATGAAATTGAGCCAACTTCAGAGGATGGCGGAAGACTGGAAGGCCTGGCAGGAGCTGGTCCATGGGGTCGCGAAGAGTCAGACTCGACTGTGCGACTGAACAACAACAACAACAAAAAGCTAAGCAGTTGTGAGATGACTCTGTAAGAGTGAGTTTGCTTGTTCATATATAAAAGGGGGGATTCAAAACCACCTCAGAGACCAACAAGATTTTCAGTTTAGAAGCTTTTGAGAATCAAAGCTCCCTTATTGGTACTGATTATCTCAGGGGGCTTGCAGCAGAAGATGGGAAGTACTACTTTGTCTAGTTCCATACTGGTGCCTCATACCAACTCTATTTCACACCTGCCTCTAGAGAATAAGAATAATAGAATAGGAAAGTTTTTTGCTATCTGCCCAAAATCTGAAAAAGAATAGCTCATGGCTAAGATGCGGAACTCCTGTGAATTTCATCCCAGTCAGGGATGTTCTCCACTGAAACTAGGGGGATGCATTATCCAAATATGAAAGAACCTGAAAAGAATTATCAAACAAATGGCCCAAATCTACCCCCCCCAACAAAAAAAACCCATGTGCAAATCCATATTGTGCTAAGACTTCTAGAGGGAAGTTGCTGGGAATTTGCTATATCTCTGTCTTTGGTACTGGAAAAATGTCTCTGGTTGATTTAAATCCTTATACAGAAAAACTGTACCAAACCAATGAGCTTATTGTTTAGCTCACCTCCCTTCTTTATATTATAACATGGCCCGTAATTATCTGCATCAGTTCAGGAAGAGAGGCCTGTAACATGCGACTTCTGACCTTAATGGGATATTTGAATAGATAAAATTGGTTTTCAAAAATTCATTGTGATAAAAACTGAACAATCTTTGTAATCCACTACATCCACACATCCTTGGATTTTACACTACCTTTGCAGAGTTCTTCTGGTAGTTCCCTGTGTGGATAAGCCAAACTAATTGTGATGAATGTTATAGCACGAGAGCAGTTTCCAGTGTTGCACATATACAGCTTATTGCACACTTGCTAGGACTTTATTTTTTAAAAAATTCTGATGGGATTCTGAGTCCAGTATTCATTAACACTGGTGGTATAATTAATCACTCTCTTCCCACGAAGTATTGAGCTATTTGAATGGACAGATGGGGTCTATAAATGCTGCAGAATAAGGACTGAGTTGATAAACTGCAGGTCGGGCATATCAGCTTGATGCTAGCAAATCATGACAGCAACAATACCCTCTATTGTACTAACTGTAGATCATCAAATGAGTTATAATATATTATACAAAGATGACCCACGAATAAATTCATATGTGACATGGGTGCATTGATTGGCTTTCTATTGATTTAACTGTGACTCTACATGCTGTATGAATTGTTCTTATAAATTTAGATAGAGCTAATTCTGCATCTTTACTTTCTAACTGAAATCTTTTCCATTTTTTAAAAAGATTTTAAGATAATTTATGTTTACCATCTAGTACTATCTAGACCCCCCTCATGGATCACTGCCTTGTCGTGGCGAGGGGGCTTGAGCAGTTCAATGAAGCTGTGGGCTATGCCGTGAAGGGCCACCCAAGACGGACAGGCCACAGCAGAGAACTCAGACCAAGAGTGATCCCCCTGGAGAAGGAAATGGCAACCCACTCCAGTACTTTTGCCAAGAAAACCCCATGGAAAGTACCAAAAGGCTAAAAGATATGATGCCGGAAGATGAGCCCCTCAGGTCGGAAGGTGTCCAATATGCTACTGAGGAAGAGCAGAGGGCAAGTACAAGTAACCCCAGAAAGAGTGAAGCAGCTGGGCCAAAGCCGAAAGGACGCTCAGTTGTGGATGTGTGTGATGGTGAAAGGAAAGTCCGATGCTGCAAAGAACAATACTACATAGGAACTTGGAATGTAAGATCTATGAATCAAGGTAAGCTTGACGTGGTCAAAAATGAGATGGCAAGACTTAACATCGATATCTTAGGAATCAGTGAACTTAAGTGGACAGGAATGGGCGAATTTAACTCAGAAGACCATTATATCTACTACTGTGGCCAGGAATCTCGTAGAAAAAATGGTGTGGCCTTTATAGTCAACAAGAGAGTGCAAAAGGCAGTACTGGGATACAATCTCAAAAATGACAGAATGATTTCTGTCCGATTCCAAGGCAAACCATTCAACATCACAGTAATCCAAGTCTATGCCCCAACCACTGATGCAGAAGAGGCTGAAGTGGACCGGTTCTATGAAGACCTACAACACCTCCTAGAACTAACACCAAAAAATGATGTCCTCATCATCATAGGGGACTGGAATGCTAAAGTAGGAAGTCAAAAGGTAACTGGAATAACAGACAAGTTTGGCCTTGGAAAGCAAAATGAAGCAGGGCAAAGGTTAACAGAGTTTTGTCAAGAGAACACACTGGTCATAGCGAACACCCTTTTCCAACAACCTAAGAGGCGACTCTACACATGGACATCACCAGATGGGCAACACCGAAATCAGATTGACTATATAATTTGCAGTCAAAGATGGAGAAGCTCTATCCAGTCAGTAAAAACAAGACCTGGAGCTGACTGTGGTTCAGATCATGAGCTACTCATTGCAAAATTCAGACTTAAACTGAAGAAAATTGGGAAAACCACGAGGCCATTCAGGTTTGACCTAGATCGCATCCCTGATGAATATACAGTAGAGGTGAAGAATAGATTCAAGGGTCTGGATTTGATAGATAGAGTGCCTGAAGAACTATGGACAGAGGTTCGTGACATCGTACAGGAGGCAGCAATCACCACCATCCCAAAGAAAAAGAAATGTAAGAAAGCAAAGTGGCTTTCTGATGAGGCTTTACAAATAGCAGAGGAAAGAAGGAAAGCGAAAGGCAAAGGCGAAAAGGAAAGATTTACCCAACTGAACGCAGATTTCCAGAGAACAGCAAGGAGAGATAAGGAGGCCTTCCTGAATGAACAGTGCAAAGTAATAGAAGAAAACAATAGAATGGGAAGGACTAGAGATCTCTTCAAGAAAGTTGGAGAAATCAAGGGAGCGTTCCATGCAAAGCTGGCCATGATAAAGGACAAAAACGGTAGGGACCTAACAGAAGCAGAAGAGATTAGGAAAAGATGGCAAGAATACACAGAAGAACTATACAAGAAAGACCTCGATGTCCTTGACAACCACGACGGTATAATCACTGACCTCGAGCCAGACATCCTGGAATGTGAAGTTAAATGGGCCTTAGAAAGCATTGCTAACAACAAAGCTAGTGGAGGTGATGGTATTCCAGCTGAGCTATTCAAAGTCTTAGAAGATGATGCTGTTAAAGTGCTGCACTCCATTTGCCAGCAAATTTGGAAAACGCAACAGTGGCCACAGGATTGGAAAAGATCAGTATACATTCCAATCCCAAAGAAGGGCAATGCCAAGGAATGTTCAAACTATCGCACAATTGCACTCATATCACACGCTAGCAAGGTCATGCTCAAGATCCTACAAGCTAGGCTTCAACAGTACGTGGATAGAGAACTACCAGAAGTACAAGCTGGGTTTCGAAGAGGTAGAGGAACTAGAGATCAAATTGCCAACATTCGCTGGATTATGGAGAAAGCAAGAGAGTACCAGAAAAATATCTACTTCTGCTTCATTGACTATGCTAAAGCTTTTGACTGTGTGGATCACAACAAACTATGGCAGGGCCTTAAAGAGATGGGAGTACCAGACCACCTCACATGTCTCTTGAGAAACCTGTATAAGGGCCAAGAAGCGACAGTTAGAACCGGATATGGAACAACTGATTGGTTCAGCATAGGAAAAGGAGTACGACAAGGATGTATATTGTCGCCTTGCTTATTTAATATATATGCAGAGTACATCATGCGAAATGCTGGCCTGGATGAATCACAAGCGGGAATTAAGATTGCTGGGGAAAAGATCAACAACCTCAGATATGCAGATGATACCACTCTAATGGCTGAAAGTGAAGAGGACCTAAAGAGCCTCTTGCTCAGAGTAAAAGAGGAGAGCGCAAAAGTGGGCTTGAAGCTCAACATCAAAAAAACTAAGATCATGGCATCCGGCCCCATCACTCCTTGGCAAATAGAAGGGGAAGTCGTGGAAGTGGTGACAGACTTCACGTTCCTGGGATCCCAGATCACTGCAGACTGTGACAGTAGTCATGAAATTAAAAGACGCCTGCTCCTTGGGAGGAAAGCGATGGCGAACCTAAACAGCATGATAAAAAGTAGAGACATCACCCTGCCAACAAAAGTCCGCATGGTCAAAGCAATGGTATTCCCAGTAGTCATGTATGGCTGCGAGAGTTGGACTATAAGGAAGGCCGAGCACCAAAGAATAGATTCTTTTGAACTATGGTGCTGGAGAAGACTCTTGAGAGTCCCTTGGACTGCAAAAAGATCAAATCAGTCAATCCTAAAAGAAATCAACCCTGACTGTTCCCTGGAAGGCCAGATAATGAAACTAAAGCTCAAATACTTTGGCCACCAAATGAGAAGGGAGCAGTCCCTGGAGAAGACCCTGATGCTGGGAAAGATTGAAGGTCAAAGAAGACGGGGACGGCAAAGGATGAGATGGTTAGACAGTGTCATCGATGCAACGAACATGAAATTGAGCCAACTTCAGAGGACGGCGGAAGACAGGAGGGCCTGGCGGGAGATGATCCATGGGGTCGCGAAGAGTCGGACTCGACTGTGCGACTGAACAACAACAACAACTATCTAGACATTGTGCCTTGTACATGGGTTTTTAAAAATGTTTTCTTCTTGGGGTTGGCTTTTTTGCTCATTAGTTTTGGACATCACATCCCTGTCTATTTAATGGAGAGACAACATTGCATGACAATGCCACCTGCCGCGGAGGATTCATATACAAGTAGAGATGTTTGCAGGAAGGATGTCTTTTTGAATGAGAAGAGTCACCTTCAAACAGCTACTAATTCCTTTCCTCTCAGGCTATTACCCATGGCAATGTGTCAATGCACAGCCGAAAGTCTCTCCTGATCATTATTTTAGGTATGTCAATCTCTATCTTGCGACCAGATTCATCTTCCGAGAATCACCTTGAACTTATTATCAGAAATCTCTAGGCCAACTGCCACCTTTGGAGCATGTTCACATGGCTGAATTTATCTGTGCCAACTAAGCCAGCCAGCAGGGAATGACAAAGCTTTGCCAATTTCAATTCCTTTTTAATGGCATAAATAGCAATTAAATGATTCACTATCTCCCCCACCCCCCAGTTTCCTCTCACAGGATCACTGGTCTATTTGGCAAGACAAGTGAAAGCATTCCCTGATTTTATAAGTATTGGTTATCACAATGATTACAATGAAATGGGTTTTGAGGTTTTAGAATGATAAATCCTTTTTATCTCTTGGAAGCAACAGATGTTGCTAAGCATGTTCAAAAACATTCAGGTCTTAAGGATGATATCTACAAGGCTTCCCAGTAATCAAACCCTGCTGCCTGTTTGACATTTCAGAAGGGAAGGACTGCTTGGGGAAAGTGGGACAAGCAGAAGGGCTGTCTGGTGGCAAGCTCATTATGGGATGTGGCCAAAAATTACTAGAGTTGCACAGGCCCAGTTTATAATTGGCTTGGAGACTAGGTGATATGTTGAATTTTGTATTATAAGCCCCCAATTCTGATCTTCCAGTATATCTCTAACTCAGGTACATTCTCAGTATGCTCTAGGAAAAATCAAATGTACTAGGATCCAACTGCCATTTCTAGTTTCACCCTTATTTGTGCAATTCGTTTTTCTTGCAGATGACAAATAATTTAGACATTTTAGCATCCTAAGAAACAACAACCATGTTACAGAATATTTGGGACACCTGTGCTTTTATTTAATAGGAATCACCTCCATAGTAACCAGCATCTTCAGAGAATACATTAGTAAGAATTAAGGGAGAGTGGAAAATAATTAAACATGATAATTTAGAATTTGTCTCTAACAAACTGAATAATAAAACTAGGATGAAACTGGATTTTGTTTTTTAAAAAAATCACTGTACTTTAAAAATGTCTATACCACCCTTTCCAAAGCTTAAGGTGGTTCTCAGTAAGTAAAGGTAAAGGTTCCCTTGCTCGAAAGCCAGTCAAATCCGACTCTAGGGTTGTCCGAAGACGTTTCCATGGTCATGTGGCCGGCATGACTAAACACCGAGGCGCACGGAACGCTGTTACCTTCCCACCGAAGTGGTACCTATTTATCTACTTGCAATTTCTTGCTTTCGAACTGCTGGTTGGCAGGAGCTGGAACTAGAGATGGGAGCTCACTCCATCATGCGGCACCCTGGTCTCGAACTGCTGAACTACTGACCTTCCACAGCCTGCAGTTCAGCATCTTAACCACTTGAGCCACCGCAGCTAAATAGTATGCAGCCACCTTCCAGAAGCTATGCAGGTCTGTGTCAGTGCCTGGAAGGAACACTACCTGGGACCTCCATGTAAACTGCCTTTAGTTCCAGTTAGAGATGTAATAAATGAACAAACAATACAGGGGAAAACGAAGTAAGCTGCCCTGAGCCCTGCTCACAGGGAATGGTGGCCTAAAAATTTATCAGATAAGTAAATAAAACATAACACTGCTACCAGTATTCAGGAGGAACAAGATCATCAGTTGTCTTCAAGAAATGGCTCTTACCATACCTTAACGGCATGAAGATGGTTGATTCCCTGTCCATGAAGAAGCTCACTTACAGGCATGTCTAGACAGCTGTTGCTCATCCTAGCTATGGATGACTTCTTGCAGAATGAACACTTTGCACCCTAGAATGTTGCCTGTGCCTGGCTTCTGCATGACATAATTCAGTAGGCAAGAGTAGTAAAGAACAAATGAAGATGGATTAAAAGGTAGGTAAGGCTATGGTTCGGTGTTCATTAATACACAGGAGTATAAAAGATTCAGTTTTACCTTCATGGGCTCTGTCCTACTATTTTCAAGAGCTAAGAAGCTGTGAATGATGAAAAGATTCAAAAACAACACTAACCACCACCACCCATCATGTCCTGATAGACACAATAAGTTCCCTATTTTAAATTTCATCTGATGCTACTTCCTCCCCTCACTTCAAGTATCACTGCATTCACAGAAAGTAGGCTATACATAAAACAAATAAGAAATAAAAGAAACTAAAACTAGGTGTGAAAGAACAAGCAGTAACACAATTACCCAGAGAAGTGCTACTGACAAACACAGAGGAATGCTAGAGTTAACTGTACATGCTAATCATGTTCCTGTCAGATTTCTCTTGCTACAATGCCTGTCTCGGGAATAGGAGATGCAGATTCAGTAAGCAAAGCCTATGGACTGCACTGCTCTTCAATTTCAGTCAGTGAAAAACTACCCATGCAAGTCTTTAAACATGACATTTAAAGTCTTTCGACCTGTTAGGCAGAAGAGGTCAGGAACCAGAATTCTATTCCTCTGCCAAGGTAACTTTAACAGATTTTCAATTCCTTTCCCCCTTTCCAAGAATTCTACAGGACCAATCTTTAGTATTTAGAATCACAAAATTGTTACTCTGGAAGACATCTGTGCATCTTTCCATGCGTGTCAGGCCCAGGTAGCAGCCACTGCAAAGCCCTCACAGAAGACCTCCAGAGGCACCCACAGAGCAGGGCACACGCTCAATTTGATCTTTGCGGTGGGAGTTACAGTGGACCGGATTACAGCTACGGCCATTCCATGGTCGGAGCACCATGTTCTGAAGGCCCGTGTGAATGTGCCACCCCGACCCTGTTTGGGCGGCGAGCGTATTTTGGCTTGCCCATGGAGCCAAATGGACTCCATGTGGCTTCAAATGGCCCTGCGGGATCTGATGCCCCCTGGCGGTTCACTAGATGAGCTTGTTGAGGACTGGCAAACCCAACTCTTGGAAGCCATCGATGTGATCGCTCCCCAAAATCCTCTGCGCCCCCATTCTAAACCCGCTCCATGGTACACACAGGAGCTGAGGTTGATGAAACGGGAGCTTAGACAGCTAGAGAGACATTATTGCATTTTATTGCTGATTGTTCTTTAAATTCCCTCTCTTTTTTGCTTATAGTCCTATCTACTTTTTAGTCAAAGTCAGCCTAGTTAAACCTGTCTTTTGTTTAAGGGGAATATTGTTCCAAGGTAGCATCTGTGTATACAAAGATTCAGATCCTCAAAATCTGAGATGTACACATGTGTGGGGATGGCTACATGTGTCTACCCCTGATCCTTTTTTAGGGTAATCTCATCAAATCTCAGAAGCTAAGCAGTATTTGGATAGGAGACCACCAAGAAATACCAGGGTTAATTGCAGCGGCAGGTAAAGGCAAACCACCTCTAAACATCTCTTGCCTTGAAAACCTATGTGTCACCATAAGTCAGCTGTGATTTGACAGCAACAACAACAACAAAAGATGATTAGGAAAACTCAGAAGCCAGCAGTTGTCAGTATTGAAAACACAAAACATAGACAGATTGTGTAGAAAACAATAAGAACAAAACTTCACAAGCTATGTGCAGAGGCATGGCCACAGTCTGGTGTTGTGCAGAGTCTTAAGTTGCTGCCTGTTCTGAACTGGAATCCACAAAAGTACATAGCTGGGAAAGAACAACATGGAGGCTTCCTTACAACCTTGCAAGAGACCTGATGGATCCGATCAATGGTCAACCTACGGCAACATTCTGTTTCTAGTAGGGCAGTAGCCATAAGTGGACATATTTTCCATGAATTTGTTTAATGTCCTTTTCAACAAATCTAATCTAGCAGCCCGTGACAGTGATTTGCAGAAATGGATCGTGTGCTATGTGCAGAAATGCTACCTTTTATGTGTCCTGAATATCTTTATTGTTAACGTCAGTGGATATCCCAGTTGCAGCTTTTTAGCAGCAGTGAAAAAAAGTCACAAGAATAAAATTAAGGATGTTCTGGAGCATGCAAATAATTTTGTAGACAACTAAGAAATAGGAATTCTTTTAATTTTGAAACAAATTTCCATATTTTGCTAGTGAAATCTAGATTTCATAATCAGTCATGCTGATTTCTAGACCCAATGGTAGCAGTTTTGCTTCCATTATTTAAAAAAACACAAAAAACTATACCTGTCTTTAAGTGCTATATGCTGCAGAAGTTAACATGCATTTTAGTAAAAGGCTATGATTATCAAACTACTGCTAAATTGGAGGGAATAACTGTTTGGTTTCTACGGACTATCAATTTATTCTGCTAAGGTATAAATCATCTAAGAACTGAAGCATACTTCCTGAAATAGAAAAGAGATCACAATAAAATATGAATGCTTACATTGACAGAGAATGTTGAACTTTTCCTTATGCAATTAACACATAAGGGGAACACTGATTTTCCTTACCATAGTACTTTTATAGCATTTATATGGAACATTTAACCTCTGGCCCAGTTTCAGGTACTAAAAAAGACACACCTCTTCATTTTCACATATGGCCATAACCTAAATCAAGGTTAACTTGTATAATGGTATTCTTTCCATTTTTCAGTCAACACTTGTGTCAACCACGTAACAGATTCAGAAAATAAAGCATGTTTTGGAACATCAAGCAGTCCTTAGTCCCAAGGAAGCATGCTTTCTTCTTTGACACAGCAGGGGAGGAATGTGGTAGCATCGGGTCAAGATTATTTTATTGCATTTTTATAGCATCGTCTACACCACCTACCATGGACCAGGAGGTCTCATAATCAAGACCCAGTTAAAAGGTATTAAACATATACATTTTTATGAGTTCTAAAAATGCCAAGAGGACCTCCAATATAAGAGGAGGGGGGGAGAGCTGCTGGAAAGGCCACTTCTTGTGAGTAGAATCAATTAGGGGAAAGAGGGTTATTGGCATAATTGTATTTCTCTAACATAAAAGCCATTCTGACTTTTTGAGTGTCACGGCTGACAATGAAGGGCCTTCACTTATTCCTTTTATGCTGCCTAGCAAACATTAATAAAAGTGCTTGTTTTAATTTTAAGACCCATAACTGTAACCTTGAATCATATTCCTCCCCTCATTCCCTTCTCGGGTGATTCAGAGGCTGTGATTATATTGATATTACCCCATAACAAGTCTTGACTATTTATATGAATAGTTGTCAAGGAAACCAGGTACTAGGGATAACTGTAGAACATGTCTAGATGTGGAATTTCTTGTACATAAGGAGATACTACATGAGAAAACATAAGTCACCCTGAGAAACAAGCTCAGGAGCTGATAGGCTTTACATGAGCTTATTTTTTATAACTCATATAAATATATACTTCAGAGAAAAATATCACTTTATGGAAAGCCTCCTTGACCTTTTTTGCACTGACAGTGGTTTCAAGAAAGACACCAGCCATCAGTTAAGAATATAATTTCCCAAATAGACCTGCCAAAACCTGTTCAATATATAGATATGTACAGATGATTTTCAGTATAATTTCACCATTTGAAGTGGACTGCATCCCATGCAGAATCTCTGTTGATGGAATATTTTCCATTTGATCAAACCCATTATTCCCGTATATGGAATCTGTCTTTTAGTCTGCATGAATTCCCTAGCAATTAACAAATGATCAGAATTCGACCCAATCTGTCAACGTGATGCAATATCACAATAATAACTGGGTAAACCTGGGCTTTGAGACTACAGCTTTCCAGAAGGACAGTCTAGTTACTGAGCACGTTAACAGCTGTATCCTAGAAAACTTCAGTTCAGGTAAGTGAGAAATGAAGTGGCCAGAGTAAAGTGAGTCTCTTCCTTGGGGATGCTGGCTGAAGACATGATACCCCAGTGTGGAGCTGGCCCCTGACACCAGGGTTCTGACACAGAACCCATGGAGGTTGCAAGATGGGGCAGTGATTAAAAGGAAAAGGTTCCTTCCCCATATTAAAGTAGCGTAATCAGGAAAACAGGTGGATTGTGGTGGTTTAAGCAGACCAATAATAATGGAATTTTAGAGGTCAGACATGATAGACATGTGTAGGACAATGCTGTAATCTGCTGAAGGATTATACTCAAGTGATGCACATCAGCTCTTCTTTGCTCAAGGTGAAGATGTGCCACAGAGAATTGGAACTCACACTTTGCCAGTGTCACGTTCCCCCCTTGGGCCCTTGACACAAAGTCACATTGCAAAATGTCAGAAGGAAGTTCTCTCTTTGCACTTCCAGAAATTAAAAATAAAGAACAAAAAACAGGGAACAGCAGTAGCTTTAAACAGCAAATCAGGAGCCAGAATCTATAAACATAAAAGACACAGCTGCCCGTACACACGATGCTGGCTAGTATTAGAGTGCAGGATAAATCCAAACTTTTTTTTCATTTGAACAAGAAATCATGTCATGACCCTCTGGTCATGAGTACTGTTTATTCATACTAGATCCTGTGTGGAAGTATCCCCCCCCCCCGCGCCTTTTCTTTCAAATGACCAGACTATGTGAAGTTAAGAGGGTAAAGAAAATTGATGTGGCGCTATTCATTATGAATATGTAGATCTTCAAAGTGCAAAACAGAGGCACTGTTGCTGTTAACTATACCAAAATCCCCTCTTCTTTTGACACTCTTATAATGATCCAGCTTGAGCCTGTCAGATCCTAAGATCTTCCTTAGAATATGAAAGGGGAATAGGTCTTTTTCTGCAGATCTAGGCAAAGTAGCATAAAGATCCCACAACAAAGGAGGGATTAAGGTTTTCTGGCCACAGGGGCTTGCCACCACTTTATACTTTTCAGCCCTCCAACTACCACACAACTCTGTCCAGCTAATACAGCATCAGAGCCTTTGCTTACCAATGGGCAGGGCCACAGTTGTTATGTGAACTGCAGCTTTATAAAAGAAGACAATTTCAAGGAAGCACTCTGTGGTGCAACATCCTCCCATTAGCCTCACAATCTCTGACCTCCATGTCTGTACTCACAGACTTTGTTATTGAATCTACTCAAAGCATATGACAGCTGAGTACCTAAAGGCTGCAGAGAGAACTTCAGTTTGTCGTCTTGGAATTCTGCTTATCCCTTGCCTAGCTGTTCTACTAAACTGCCTGGGAATCTTGCCATTTGCACTATGAGTGGACAGAGTACAGCCTGGCCTTATAGTGTACGTCCAGAATACTATTTTCCAATGCACACAAGCTTTACATTCACTAATATTACAATGAAAAGAGCATGAAGCACAAGACAGCAATACTATATGCACTGTCAAGAATTCAAGCACCTAACAATATACCTTTCTACACAATGATTCTGAAGTTAACTGAAATATAAATATGCAGAAATATATCCACAGTGTGCTTTTAATTCATTATCTCCAAAACATAATTACTGCTGTGCAAACCACATATCTTCAGTTTGCAAGCCTGAACTATAATGCTAGCGATTTCTGAATTTCTCTTTTCAGTTAGGTCTGGCATGTGATGCACAGCTGTTTTAATGGCAATGCTTCTTGGAGATGTTCTCCTCCATGGGCACAGTGGTGTAAAGTGCTTGACTATTATGTATTCCAGTAGGGACTTGGATTATTTATCCCCTCTGAAGGCTTTGAACAACTTGAAATCTACTATAATAGGGTGCTCTGTTTTGCACTCTAATTTAGGACTAGTTCAGACATTGAAAAATGTTCCATTGGAGGATGCAGCTATCATTGAGGTCACATTTGCACAGCAAGGCTAAGTCTTCTGTCAACACAGCTGTAGCATCTCTGTACTTCCTCAATCTTCCGCATGTTTTGTAATCACTGTTATCAAAGGATCATCTTCAGGGTAGTTGCACCTCTTTTCCTTGGATTGCTTGGACCACACATTACATTCTTTATACAGAGGCATGGTGAATGGATAACTAAGGTGCTCTGTGCAACAGATCACTCTGAATGTATCAAGAGGCTATAAATGGCTGCCCTACCTGGGTTCCTCTGTCTTAGAGCAGACCAATGGCTGGTAAAACGTATTGCCCTGACTCATAAACAACATCCTTTGTTCCTCCCTCCCTTCATCACTCATGTTTCTCCTCACGTTGCTTGTGATTTAAAACAAAAAACAAAAAAACTCTGTGGTAACTAAACTCTTTCATCCAGCATTTTTACCATTAGTCTGTTCAGAAAAACAGGTGCTGTCTCAATTGCTCCACAATTCTTGTTCTGTGTGCCATTCACTGTCTGCTAGTAATGGTTTGGACAGCACTTAAATAAATATTTTAAAATGTATATTTCTCTTATAGACACTGCAGGGCAAACACAGCACCTCAGAGGAAGAGAGAAGTCATAATAGGCCAAAATGAGAGGGGCTTTCTTAAACCAAGAAAACATTCTCTTTTTTTTAGCTGAGAGAAAACGATGCCATCAGACTCTCAAGGAAAAGACTTGCAGTCTTAATTAAAACATCCTCTGTGTATGTACTCCATGCTATAAATGACAATGTACAAGCTTACACATGAATTCTCAATTTTCTTCAAAGTCTACTCTTGGCAATGCACCTAGGCTAATATTTGTCTGCTTCTTAACATGCAAACGATACTACAGTCATTTCTGTTCAGTGACATTATTTTTCTGACAGGTAATCTTTCCCCTTTGCCATTTCTTCTAATTATATTCTGTTTTCTCTTCTTCTTAGAGTGTGGAGAGGTTTGGAATTTCCTTAATTAGTACAGCAATTTGCTAAATTTTGTTTCTACCTTTTTACAGGATTTTAATCAAGTTTAGCATGGCACTGATTTGATATGCCATACAAATTACCACTACAAGCTCCAGATGCCAAGTTTTAAAATATTTTCATCAGTTTCTTGGATGACATTCACTCTGTACTTCAACCCATTGATAAATTGCCACAATCTAATTCAAGGCTTATATCTAAAGCAAATATATTTGAAATACTTATTTCAAACATATTGAAAATAAATAAAACTTACTTCTAAGTAATAAGTGCTGAATAATTTAGTTGGTTGGAAATAGTGCTTCTTGTGTTAATGGAAAGAACTTCATGAAGGCCCCGGTCACATGGAAAATTAGCTGTGTGATAGGGACAGCTGCTGTGCGGATTTTATGGGCGCGATCACATGTGAACATCTGGCAAGTGTCCCACACCTGTAGGCAACCCGTAGCACCCGGCCGAAGAAGCGGAGTTAAAAGATAGTAGGGAAAGTGCAGTACTTTCCGGAAAATGTGCAGCGCAGGCGGGCGACAGATCATGGAAGTGCTGGTATCCCGTAGCATCAGGCGCCCGTCTGCATCCCGTTTCACACCGGATGTTTTGTTTAAGCCTCCATGGTATGCACACAAACATGGAACTGTGCATGCCCACTGTTCTATGGATTCACTTGCGTGGTCATGTGCAGGCGGGACCTCTGGCTGGAAACAAAAATGCCCATGAGGCCGGGAAGCGGCAGCTTGCGATCGCCGTGTGTGTGATCACACCATGCCGCTTCTCCCCCCCACACACATTGCCACACTTCACTGTCGATGTGTGATTGCAACTGGGGGCATGTGCGTGGAGCATCGGGGGAAACGGCTGATCGTGATACCGCGCTTCATTTAGCTCCAGAGCAAATAGCCTCACTTCCCCCATGGATTATCTCGCTTGTGTGACCAGGGCCAAACATAACTATTTCTATATATAACAGCACAGTTTGATAGGAACTACTCAAGTCTTCTGCAAATTTATCAGGCATACGTGGAATATCTCCTACATTTATAGACATGCTAAATAATGATAGGAGAGCTCACTGACTTCCAGCTCAGTTTATAATTAGCTTGGTTGTGCCAGCTTTTCTTGATGGGATCTCAGAATACATGTTTGTAATACTGGAGCTTACCAGCTGTCCCATCATCCCCCCCATCCAAATTAACCTTTCAGAAATATGGGAGTAGGGAGGGCTGGTAGAGAATGCTTAGAGAAGTGGCAAAGGACCTCAACAGTAAGGCAGAGAGCACCAGGGGCCACCTAGCAGTTCCCAGTGCCTCACAGTTTAATCCATTGAGCAAAGAAGCATTGGGAACTCCATTTCACTGATTCCCTGATATGAACAGATGCTATGTGTGAACTCTAAGGCCTTAAAAGGTCTCTTACATTGCTAAATTTTTGCTCCTTTTCACACAGATACATTTTGGGGAAAGGTGAGCAGCAGTAAGCCCACTATGAACCAGACCTACACTTTGATGGAGCAGCTGTCTCAATTTTCAAAAGGCTCAGGAAGCTGACCTCTGGAGTCCACCATTATATGGACTTCAGTGTAATCACGAGCATTAGAGTAAGATGCTTGTAATTCTAATTATATCGGTTTCAGAGGTCAGGCCTAATACCTATTTGTCCTTGTGTATAAGATATTGTAATGCCAGAGAATCTCAAAAAATTGATCAACCAAGTAGTGTCTGACTCACTGACACATGTCCTTCCACAAAGAGCACTTTCGTTGTGGAAGTGAGTGATTGTACAAGTAATCCATCTGATCGTTTGAGTCAAGACTGTAAAGACAGAAACAGCTTTCCTAGGAGACATTTAATATTACTCAAGGTGAAATAAGGGAGCAGAATGTCTTAAAACCACAACTTCAAGGATCTAGGATGAAGAATACTGGCCATATAACTTGTAGTTTTTTCTCATGCACATCCAAGGGCAGTTAAAAATATGAGTGACACAGCTAAAAAAAAATTGGGAGTGTGGTAATCATGCAGATTGCAATTCCTCTCCCCCCACCCATTGTGAATGATTTCTCAAGGCCAGAATACAGACTACAAGGACATGAGATGGCTATTTCTAGCACCCAAACCTTGAAATGGGAGGTGAGTGGCACTTCTCAGGGGCCATTTTTGGTCACAAAGCCCCAGTTTGTGATCCCTAAAATCCAGACATTCATAGATTTAAAAATATGAACAAAGAAGTTAAGATTCCATTTTTTCTTTACCTTCAGCTCATCTGCATCATAGAAGTCTATCCGAACTGCAGGGACCATCCACGTCTGGAAGAGGGTCGCCAGGATCTGTTTTGCAATTGCATCTGCAATGAGGTGGAAGTGAAGAGGGTTCCGCCTGTTGGAAAGCAAAAGAGAGAAAGAACACTTGTAAATGCTTCAGACTCGACATAAAAGAAGCTCTCCCTCTTTACAAACTTTACAACCTACACCATTTCATAATAGTTGGGTACAACCATACAATCTACTGGGATACATTTTTAAAGTTCCATTTTAATCCAGCTATGGTTTGAAAACGCAGCTCATAACATCTAATTTGCTCCTTTTCAAAGGCGACTAATTCACTCCTACTTTGGGTATTTAAATAACTCATATGATTTGTACCAAAGGTTCTGAATCATCTTAGCACATTTCGTGTGATGATAACATTTTTGTCTATGACAGATGGAAAAGAGAAGATTTTTTTAAAAAGTCACTAACTGGCACTGCCACATCTGTATGCTTACGGTGGGCTTGTATATTCTTAAGGCAAAACAGGGCATCACTCCAGAACATCAGTGGGAAGAAACCATATGGATCAGGTGACAGATATAGTTATTTCCCATGTCAATCAGATGAGATCTTGCTGGAGCATGCACAGATTCAGTTCCCATGCCTTTCTGACAACATATGAATCTGCCCTTCGTAAGTTCAATTGCGTTTCACACAGGCAACAGTCATAGAGGAATTAACAAGGTCTTGGACAATTGTTTTGATACAAGGCAATACTGAGTAGAGTGAAAGTTGTCTGGAAATGACTATAAATCCATTATGTTCATCCTTCCAAACCAGAGATATAGAGCGCTTTAAAAATATAACAAGTGAAGTCAATATAACATCATAACTGGCACAGTTGCATAAGAAATCAACCCAACATCCTGAACTGGACTTTTAATAAACACTGAGGGTATTTCAGAAGCAACTCTGTCTGAACTGCCTTTTTGTGACTTATAGTGCTCCCGATATGCACTGTATGTGAACCACACAAATGCAGCTCATCATTGGCAGGAGGCAACACAGGAACAATGTAGCAAAACTACAGAGACACTAAAGAACGGAAGGAGTGATACTGGACCAGCCTCAGGACATCTGCATATATACAGAAACTCCTGTTAATAAAATGAAGCCAATGCAACATATCTAAAAGGGCTTGTTCTTATCATCATTGCAACAATAGTTGATTCTAATATCTGCTATATTCAATTAGAATAGCTTCACCAGATATGCTATGCTCTGAACAAAGGTGCAAAAAGGTACTATAAGAACAATAATACAGAATCAAAAGCTCATAAATTTGAGCCTGCCTGCATTTAAACTCAAAAGATCAAGAAACTTAAACTAAAACCACACTGACACACTTATCGACATCCACCTAAAAGACTTTAGGGAATCATAGAGACGAGAACAGGCCAGGAACAAAACACATAACTATAGTTTGCCTACTGCTGAGTGTTACTCAGCCAGTTTGGTGTAGTGGTTAAGTGTGTGGACTCTAATCTGGGAGAACCAGGTTTGATTCCCCACTCCTCCACTTGCAGCTGCTGAATGACCTTGGGCAAGCCATAGTTCTGATAAGAGCTGTTCTTGAAAAAGAGCAGTTTCTGTCAAGAGCTCTCTCAGCCCCACCCACCTCACAGGGTGTCTGTTGTGGGGAGGGGAAGGGAAAGGAATTTGTAAGCCACTCTGAGACACCTTTGGGTAGTGAAGGGCGGGGTATAAATCCAATCTCCTCC